>NC_089853.1:38538144-38774650 GCF_036373705.1 Amia ocellicauda
AAGCTATCCATATTAATGTTGTTTTTGTAAGCTTGTAGTCTATAAATATTTTATGAGCATGCAATCCATACACTCACTTGTAAAATAAAATAAAACAAAACAATATATATAAATATAATTTAAAAAAAAATGTTGAAGCAAAATTTAATCACAGCACTGCCTGTATGAATATCGGAAAAACAATATGATTGGGAGACACAGGTCATACATTCGAAATTAAGCGCTTAAACTTGAAATGATATTAACTGCAACTGTTTTATTATTTATAATAATAAAATTGAAATATTTTCACAGGAAATTAAAATAAATAAATTAAATGAATAAATAAATAAAAATACATCATTCTACGCATTAATTGTTCCAACGGCAAAAGCAGGGTGCGCACAAGGAAGCGCCGAGCACCAATCTCCACTCAAACGGCACACGCAACGAGGAAACACACATTGAAGATTCGCATAAATAAGTGCAGGGCAAGCAGTGGAGGAACACAAGTATTTGCTGCTACTCCAGGGACTCTGACTCTGGTCTGCAGTCGATAAATATTGACCCGCTGCATGACCCACGGCCCCTCTTCGCAGTGAACAGCCATTAACCCTAGAGTTACGGGGCTACAGCTCCACTTCCGCTCTGAGAGCCTGGCGATTAGAGCTGCCTTGCGGCCCCTCGGTCCTGCCTGCTCTGTCAGCCTCCCAAGCCAGCGGGAGATGTCTGCACCCGCACCGCTCTGATAATCAATACATTGAGCTGCCGAGCTGTCAAAACCACGGCCACGAAGCCTGCAGATAATACACAGAACACACTTGCCGCATTTGTTTGTTTGTTCCTGTGTTTCATTTTGATCAACTACAAACAGCACAAGCCCTGTTAAAACCTGAGAAGAACTCGTCAGATGCATAAGAATCATGACGGACACCGAGCACCACTGTGACCTGGCCCTGGCAGACTCTTGCCCCTGAGGGTGAAACCTTGACTGCTTTTCACATTTTTCTATTAATCTTTCAAGCTTTGGCCACCAGGTGGACTGAGGACAATATGTGAGAAAGGCGTACTAACCATTCTTACCTCATACTCTTCCTTGAAGCCATAGCCCTGCCCACACTTCATCTGCGTGATGTGCTGCAGAAGGTCAGCCACACGGATGGCTGGCTGGAACTGCCCGGCCTGATAGGACATCTCCACCGATTCGCAGCCCCCGTACGGGTATGTCTGGATTGTGAGCGTGGGCTGGGCCATCTCTCCGTGGTTACCGTCTGTGGCCGGGAGAAACAGATACAAGGAGGGATACAACCATCAGAGACCTAGCATCGTGTGAGCAGGTTCTAAAGCCAGTTGCCCATGGGCTCAGAGACGTGGAGTGGAGAAATCCTCTAGCAGAGTTATTATTATTTCAACAGCTGTTGGACTTTTGGTGGTAAATAACTGAGATGATGAGCAAACCGGAGAGCGATAGTAGGTGATGTGTTTGCTGTCAATGCCACGGACAGATCTGCAAAATCCTTCACTCAGTCTTAAGTCGTATCAGTTCACATTCAAATTACGAGATGTAGCTGTTACTGGCTTCTGCACAGATTACCATTTCCAGAACTGAAGTATGTTACTGTGGTAGAAAGGGCATTAGGAAGAAGGATGCGGAGATAAAGAACTGAGAAAGACTCCATATTGCACACATTAACTACCTAAAGTGGAAAAGCCTTTTTTTATTTATTGTATTATATTTTTTATTAATGTAGCTATTTGCATCCTCATTAACTTGAAAATTCATTGCCCACAAAATTAGTCTGTGCTAAAATTGTAATCCATTCACAATATGTCTTGCCACAACATCTCCCATGAAAAAAAAAAACAATCTTCACTGAGTAGTTCAGACTGACCTGCTGCTATCAGATATGGACTGGGGAGCTTATGGGATGGGGAAGACTGCAGCACAAACAATTTACTGTATCAGGAACAATTATTTTGTTACTGTCTCCCACACAAATTTCTCATAAAGGACGGCTGCTGGCAGAGTGAACATAGAGAAATAAAATGACTTTGGCATGGAGATAAAAATGAATTTGCTGCAGAGCATTCGCAGACTGAGGTTGTCGTTGCTATTGTTGTTGTTTTTTTTTATTCTGAGAAAAATAGAAAATAATAAATAACAGGTCTTCAGGGACAACTTCCCCCAGTCAAAGAATTCCTTCACACAATCTACAGAGCAATAGATACCAAAATAGAGAAATAGATACAATAAAATAATATTGTTCTTATTACGTTTCCTTTTAATCCCGAATACCAAGCCTGCCTGTTCCACCCGTCTGGAGACGGTTGTCCTTGTGGTCTGCTTATCCAAACCAGCAGTGCTGTCTCTGACCTACACACCCACGCGGCTGCAGGTTGAGAATAGACCTCGCAAATCCCACCCCATGGCTGCAGACCGGTCAGCAGTGGTAACTCAGACCAGCCGAGTCAATAATTTATCCAATTAACTAATTACGAGTTTCGGTGGAACACAAACCAGAACACCCTGCTGCTGCTGGTGCCCTGGCTGTCCGGCACCGTTGAGAGTATCAGTGGTCCACACGAGGGAGATCCAGTGACAGTGGGTTGAGTGTGACCTATTGACTGCAGAGATCAGGTGTGCACCCGGCTCTGACAAAACAAGCTGCTCGGCTTACTCTGGCTACGGTTTCACATCCCTCTGCCCATTAGCCCAGCCTTAATTCATTATTCATGCGTTTCTGTCTTTGTTGCCAGAGAAACTTTCAGCATGGCAACCCAAAGGGTATATTATGTTGTAAATATTACAGAAAACAGGCTTCCTCCTCTAAGCATTAGCAGTTGAAATATTAAGCCATAAAGCTTCAGGGCTAAGATGAAGGTCAAAGATGTATTTAGTCACACAAAGCAGCCTGCTCAGTATATACAGTCCCTCTTTGAAAAGCATCATAGGGAAAGATAACAATGTTAAGAATGTGATTTGCTGACCTTCACCACAACCTTCCTAAGTTAAAAACATATATTTTATTTATCCGTTATAGCCTGTACACAGAGGGTGACAGAGTCATGAATCATCTTATCACCAGAGAACAGCAACAATTCCGCTGCTCCATACAGCTGTCAATCACACAGTAAATTGTCAGTGGTACAAGATCTGAGCATGTTGCAGCATGTTAAATGTGAACTGTGTGATTGATCTTTCAGCCACACCAGGACTCTGTACAACAGCTTCTCTCTGTGCCACAAGTTACAAAGAAGGGAGACAGGATACTGGTGTCCACACGTTAAACTCTATGGCCCTCTCTACAGGTGGAAACTAAGCAACAACAGGTGCGTCTCCTCTGACCAGTGAGTGTCCATCTTTTTCTGTTAAGGAGTAGGAAGCGTTCAATAGTTTCTGTCAAAAACAAGTTTGTAATGGAAACTTATTCTATAAATGATGCACAAGGCAATAATAATAATAATAATAATACATAATGTGAGGTGATCAAACAGAAGCATCTACCTTCCTCAGAAGAACAGGGCCCTTAAAAGAAGTCAAAGTCCTCACTGTCAGATTCAACTCCCAGCACAGCGGGGCAGCTTCCCACACAACAAGACCCCCTGGAGCGCGAGAGCTGTGTAAGGCAAGCCGCAAATTCACTCAGCGCCACTGCACCCCCCTGTACGCCGGTCTACGACACGATCTCTGTGCAGCACTCCAGTTGACACGGCAGACGGGGAGCCGCTGTGGAGCACGCTGCAGAACGAAGGTCCCTGCTCCATCTGCACAGAGACAGCGCCAGCAGCCCAGTCTCCCCACGGCACTGAGACACTCCCGTGGGAGTTGTAAATGTTTACATTTCAAAAGGTGTGCTCCCACTGCTAATGACACGGAGACGGAGCTTGCAAATACAATTTACTAGTCGAATACGGCACTTATTTATAATAACCCCCTTATTAATACAAGGCTTCGGCACAGCTTTTGTATGAGGCTGAGAGAAATGTTTAGTGCCGAAATCACATTAAGCTCAATTATCAGCACAGTTACATTATCGCTAAACAACGCAGCTCCCTCCCATTAACAACAATTAGCCTCCATGCTGAAATGCATTTGACAGCTCTATGTGAGGGAAAAAAAGGTAATGACACTTTAAATTACAATAAACTATACCTCCATTTTATATGTAAGTAAGTATAACTTTAAAAGGCTGCTTGTGATTTTATGTTCCTGCTATGAAGAGGAACGTTATACTCATCTTAAGGTAAATGTAAGGAGGAGGATTGTTTTGTATTATAAATAGAGGAAGGCACACTTTGTCTTGCACAGGTGAGTGTTGACAGTTTCATGTAAAAGTGCAATGCTCTCTCACTGCAGTGTAGGAACTGAGCAGCAGCAACACGTCCTGACAGTTACGTTTCTGCACAAGGGAATTTACCCAGAGTTACCTGGTCTGCACTGGGAGTTGTGAGAAGTCCCCTATGAAAACATCACTGCAAACAGAGAACATCTCGCACTCCCAGTGCGAAACACACACAAAGGGCCCCTCATGGCTTGAGTAGACACCTCTCCCCGTATCTCTGAGCCTGTCTTTCTTAGTCTCTTTTAATATACAGCCGATGTCTCTTAGGGAGATCCCTGCTGCTGATTGCAAGTCACATCAAAGCATGACAATGTGAAGAACAGCGAGCACAGGTGCACTTGATCTCAAGAGAGTGGAGATGACAACTCGGGGTGTTATCTGCCAAGAGGAAGCGGCGACACGCTAACCTGAAAGTGGATCTTAAGAAAGCTACAACAATAATGACAGTGTATTATTTTAAGGACTCGTATGAAGAAATATCTATGATGCAAGGATGATGGCTAAATGATTGTTATCTATGCATATGCCGTCCTCTTGATTTTATACTCAATCACGTCTGGTGCCAGGGAGCTCAGTGTGGTCAGGCCCTTCAGCCCTGTTCAGCACTAACTGTTCAAAGTAACACATCCGTGTCAGACAAGGGGCTGCCTCCTCTTCAGTTCAGTGTGAAGTGTGAAGCCCCCTTATTTGTTTTTGCCTTTAATCAGTGCGGCAAAAAAACTGTCAAGTTAGAGTGAATGAGTAAAGCAAATTATTGACTGAGAAACAGGATGATTATGGCGTGTAGTATAGGCCATTTACGCAGGTCTTACTGTACAAATTTACTGCGCGAATCAATAAACGCTTCGAATGCAAGCCAGTGATTTGGCGTGTTGTTTGACAAGGCTTTTTACATTCCGGTTCTGTTTGCTAAACACAAAGCTATTCCCTATGCGACTAAACTGGTGTGTCAGCAGGGCATTAAAGCAATCCTCTCTGTCAACAGCATCATTTGCCAGCCTTGAGCAGGGCTCCACTCACATGTCTGAGTATAACAGCCGGCTTGAAGCATTAATATCACACCTTCACAGAGTTGGGAGAGCAAGTGCGGCTGGATAAGACTGTATCCGCGAAGCACTTCGAAGCCCTTGCCCAGAATGAAATCGGGAGTTTTATTTTTATGTCAAAAGGTGTCGTAATTGCAGCGGCACTGATCTGCTCTTTGGTTACACACTCTGTAAAGAGGGAGAATGTGTGGAAGTGGAAGGAGAATCAGAAGAGAATCAGAAGAGAATTAAAAAGATGATGAAGTAGCAGGGGGAGGGTCTCTGATGAACCCTGTGTGATGTTTTTGATATTTTAATAATGCTACTTACAAAGTCATCTGAGAAATTAGCATGAGCCTCGAGGCCATGTTTCATCGCGCAGGATGTGTTAATATTTGTGCATTAAAATCAAAACTGTTAAAATGTCACCCTCACTTTCAAAGCTGCGATTCTAATCACATCTCCTACATGCAATTACAATTCATTAGGATTATGGATGTGTTTGTAATGTACTGCTGTACTAATGGCACATTTCAATTACCTGCAACGGGGATGGAGCAGCGGAGAGTGTACACTGAATGCCAAATCTAGATGCTATTATTAACAAAGAATTTGCATATTTGAAAGTGCTGAGTAGGTTTTGCCTCGGAATAGCTTTTAATTTTATGTGGCTTTACAAAAAGAAATACTTCTGTACGGTAAAGATGATTGTTTTGTTTTGTGTACCAATTTAGTTTTCTTTTCAATGGCATTTTTAATCAGCATACCACCTGTTGCAGGCATATAATACAATCTTATACTGTACTTTAAGCATGAATTATAGAAGCACTGAACAGCATGCAGCTGATGGGTTTAAATTTGTAGGACAGCGGTCAGTTAGGCTCACCTAAAGATGTAGCTGGAGGCACCGGCTCCGATGACACTGTAGAGGAAACCACAGACAGATAGACAGCAATTTGTTTTATCCCAAACAGCCAGTATGTATACACAGCAGACACACAAACCTAGCCTTATTAGAAGTTGAAGTTGACTGGCAATATGTTACCCTAATCAAAACCATTGTGCAGCAAATAAACAAACAAACACTTCAGGTGGCCTGTTCCCTTAGGCAGGTCTTAGACAGCTATCAAGTGAAGAGATACCTGACTGACACAAGGGAATGGTGAACACATGGGTAGCCAAGACAAGGCAGCTCAGCTCAGCATTAACGCCTGTACAGTATAAGGGTGTTTGAAGCCGTTCTGCTGTACCTGAGTAGTAGGAATTCAGCAGGGTTTTGCTTTGGAGAGTTTTGCTCTGCACAGAAAAGGAGCAGGGAGAGGGGGAGGCTGGGGAGAAGAAACAAAAGGAGTGTTTAGAGAACAGACAGAGCCGTGGTGCACAGTCCGTGCCTGGCATCGGTGCCCTGGCATGAAATGAACAGGAATCCAACTGTTATAGACAGACAAACAGACTGACAACAGATGGAACGGGAGATGGAGAGACAGGAGGGCAAATAGAAAGAAAGGCAGGGAAACAGACAGATGGGAAATGTGAAAATAAGTTAATAGATACACAGGAAAGCACCACAAAAGAAACGCATTATCATCTGTGAATCTGAAAGGAAATGTTATTTTACATTAAACATCAAAACTATAATTTGCCATACCATCCATGTCATTATTGAAGCCAAACACTAAAGCACTGCTGTAGTTGCAGAAAATTGTTTCAGCCTCATTAGACATAATCTGTGTCTGACAAGCCTTGTCCTGTTCCTTTTTTTTCTTAATGAATGCATTACAAAATAAATAGCAATAGAAAAACAAAACAATGCAGAGAGCTTTATCTATTAACACACAGCAATGAGATCTTGAGGGGGGGAAGTAATGAAAAAAAATACAAGATTCTCATTTCAGATAATCATATGGACAGATAAGACAAGAACAGATGTATTTTCAGTAAATGAAAGGCACAACTACAGTGATATTAATGTACTTGGGTTTTGAACTGTTTTAAATAATGCTGCATGACCCAATGCTTTTAAACTGATGTTGATTAAAACCACTTTTGAACAGTTATGTTTCTTTTTCAATAATGCCATGTGAACCTCTTTAGCTTTTTTCCTTTGAATTCTCAAATATTTTATAAATCTATAATGTAACAAGAGTAGTGTTTCTTTTGAGAACACGTGCCATGCCTAAGTGATACCTGGGGACTGTTGTGCTGAACAAACACCTACAACACTCTCTCATTAAAGCTCAGAAATGGAAAGATGAACCTGGCGCATGGCGGACCCAGCAGTAAAATAAACGAGAAGCTGTAAGCCTGGGATGATATCTTATTTCTGATATGATGTGAAGGGATTTGGAGTAAATGATCTGTTTGTATAACCTGGCATCATGCCTCTTCTGGCCAGCAGGAATGTGCCAATCTCAGGGAAAAAAAGCTATCCCAGTGCACAGCGCACAGACCTAAGAAAAGATTAATAAATCACGAGGGCTTGCTTTCATGTTGTGTGTTTGGCCCGTGGCTCTGTACCGTGTGCAGATGAGGGCTGCAGCAGGAGGGAGCAGCTTTCTCATCCTCATGTGGGGAACCGATTCAGCTCATCAGGGGCACAAAACCACAGCGTGTCAGACATCGGACTGATTCCCAGTGTTAATAAACACAGGTAAAACAAGGGGCTCGGAGGCCCGCTGGTTATCAGCTCCTGAGCGTCAGAGAACACTCTCACATGGAGCCACACGAGCTTCACAGATCTTGAGATTTACAGACGAAAGAGCTGTGTTTACAGTAGAGCCCATACAGAAGAACAATCTGTGCAATAGCTTTATTGATTGAATAATTAATATTGTGATAAAATTACACTCTTATTACAGGGAATTTTAGAGATGAAAGGGAGTCTGTGGTCTTCTTACACACAAACCCCAGAAAGGTGGTTTGATGTTTAGTTTCCAAAAGCCAAAGTCTGTCCTGAGGCAAAGCATCCAAAATACATATCTGGTATTTCGGCACAGGTGGGAACTGTGACATTTCCTTTAACAGAAGCTCCTCAATGTGGCTCAAATGCAACATAAATACATATATGCATAACAATAGGTCAGATTCAATGGGGCTCTATTTTTAAAAGCCTTGGCCCGTAATGACAGGCAGGAGGAAGCTTTGATCTCCATATGCTATCAGTATGTGCAGCAGGCATTACTTCTCCTATTACAGCCTGAGATCCGTGCGGGGGCAGCCTCATGGGGTGTGCAGGGCTGCAGGCGGGCTGTGGGGTTCAGTCCTGCTGAGCTCCTGAGCACTGTGCAGTGTTCAAAAGAGGACTCAGAGACTTGACAGTCGACTCCAACTCAGTCTGCAGGTCGACCCTTGCAGCAGCACAGTCCCCAAACACAGATTCTACACTTGCCATTTGTTACACATAAGCAGACAAGGAAAACCACCAACAACAAAAATGTAGACATAAATAAACAGATTTAAAGCTGAACCAACTCAAATGGTACAATTTGACAAATGTAAAACACTTTGGGTTGCTGATGTGCCGCCCCTCAGCTTTATATTTTCTCTTTCCTGTTTCTCTCCCATGTTTTAGAGGCACCGCTGTGGGTGGAGCGACAGTGGGGTGGAGAAAGGGAAGGAGAGGAGGAGGAGGAGCGACAGGACAGGATGGACAGCATGGAGGGTCAGGCGACGGACTCACAGAAGCCATTGATGTCCTGGGTGCTGGTGGAGAAGGGGTCGTCCTTGAGCAGAGTGCTGACCTTGCCCGCGCTCTTGTCCGCCGTGCCCACGGGACCCATCTCTCTCTGAGTGGTGCTGCTCTGTGTCTCCTTTTGCTTTTTGGCAAGTTTCCTTCAGTTTGTTCAAAACAAGCGAGACATTTTCATTCACACATGGAAGACATCAGCACACGCTCACAACTTTAAGGGATACACACAGCAGAAGAGTGCACAAAGGTGTGATACACAGATGTTTTTTTTTCTTGGAGCTGTGTTTGACTGTGTCCGCTAATTTAAACTCACAGGAATAATTTTTTAAATCAACAAAAAATGTTTAAAATACATGCATACAAAAATAAAATCTTCCACCATTCTTAAAAATAGACACTCCTGCTTGACTGGCCTGCCTTCTTCTCCCCATTAGGTTTGTAATCAGGAGGGGAATGGCAGGCACACATCAAGTCATTTTTGGCCTTATCTAGCTCCTAACAGAGTGTGAATATTACAGTGCAGTTTGGATTTAGGTCGAATTTACAGAGTGGGGATGTTATTACAGTGGCTATCTCAGTCTGAAGCCACAGGAAAGTGTCCACCCCCCACATCCGGTAGGAGGCCGTCGATTCTGTCAAACAGTTTAAATTTCCGTCTCAGATAAGGCCTAATCCCTGCCTTCGGGGACAATGCTCACCACCCAGCTCTCTATCAAGCGGAGGTGACAGCAAGAGCCACAGGAGGTGGGCTGGTTACCGCTCATTAATGGCTCTATCTGCATTTCGTCAAGGTAACAAAATACTTTGTAGGCAGCTTGCAGGGGAGAGGGGAAAAGTTTCATAAAATGCCATAAAAACTACAAATTTCAGTCTCGTATGGCTTTTCATGCCATTAGGATAACAAACACTTGCCATGTGGAACAAAGCAATTTAGGTCCTTCGTATCTGCAGTGCATTGTTTTACATCAGAGCACGAAGCTGTTAAGGGTGTACAGACTGTGAGATCATCTGAGGGGTAATGTCCCCTTCACCCCACCTACAGCGAGGCTCAGCTAAAGAGAAATTTTGCCTCACATAATAAATAGGGTATGTATTTATTGCTTATATATAATTTCAAATACATATACACTTTACACGTTACTTTTTCAGCCCATTTTCAAAATGACTTTGTGCCAAAGAGACGTGGCACAGCAGGGATGAGATCTATGAAGGATTTGTCAAATAGTACACGTTCATTCATTCATTTGTTCATTCATTCATTCATTGCTGTTTCTGTGAAGCCGAACAAAATGGGGGGGTTGGGGGGAGGATGTGTGTTGATATTTAGACTCTACAGGAACTCTGCCCTCAACATAACTTTCTGTAACAGGAGTCTTTGGTTTGTGCCATGAGGTTCACTGTAGAGCAGGTCTTTGCTAATCCTTTGCTAATCCAGTGGAGTTTGACTTTCATGTCTGTGCTTGTAGAAAACAGCTCTCTTTACACTGACAAGCCCTCGCCAGTAACACGCAGACCCACAGCTGTAAACATGTGAGTCGCACAACGTGGTGTAGCAGAGAGGCAAACTCCCAGCAGCGTCCTGATAGCAAACTGGCAGACAGAGGACGGACTGTGAGTTTGGATCCAAGCGGTTCTAGAACACGGAGTTCAGTCTATAAGGGGAGCCTAATGTGAGCAGAAGGGGGTTGACACCTTTGCCCTGCTTGTCTCATCCACTATTGTCACTACACAGAGGTGGCAGCACTTGTGCTGGACTGGGCAGCTCTGGCTCTGGTGTGACGAGATTCACCCGGACAGGAAACGCCATTCAGACATTTATTCGTTTCTTTAGGTATTCATTTTACTTTTGTGCAAGTAAACCACTGGAGATTATAAAGTTCTTATTACAAGACTAGCTTAGTCTTCTGGAAATAACATGGCATTGTCTTTAATATCATTTTGGCACAGGCATACCTAGGAGATCATTGCTTCACACAGGCAGCACACCTTGGTTAAAAGATGTATCGTTTAATTATTAGCTGTTAACCAGTTACTGTTCTGTGCATAGGATCTCACTGACTGAATGGCCGCTCACCAAAGTCTCTAATAGCTTGTCATAAAACTGCTATAATGAGACATATGGGAAGGGAATGCCAGAATTCTCCAAACAAATAATCACTGCTGGCAGCGGTGGCAGGATTCAATCCACTTATTTGTTATTCTTGGGTTAAAGCCTGTGAGAACAGACCATTCCTGAGGTGATACTGTTTTCTCATTTGAATAAGTTTCTTCCTCTCTAATCTGTGCTCTTTTTCTCAAGTGAAGTGCACGTTATCACGATTGACAGAAAGCAATTTACTAAAGCAAAAGAATTATATGTACATACTTAGAAGGGTGCGCCTACTGACATTTCTCAATATGCTCTACATGTCTTTCTCAAGGGAGGAGAGAGACAGCCACAGAAAGGGAAGGAGAGAGAAGAACGGGTATATTTTTTCCTAGAGGGGTAACTGTGGTTAACAGCAGTTTACAAAGCCCTCTGGGGCAGCAGACAATGGCACAGCGCCATGTCTTCCTTGGCTCTATGTCTCCTTTTCAATTATTTCTCAAGCAAATTTAATACAGTGGCCACAGCATCCTGCTAACTAAGTGAGCTGTGTGTGTTAGATGGTATGGAGGGAGGGAGAGAGAGAGAGAAAGACTGCAGTGTCAGAGGCAAGGCCATTGATCATATCCTGACTTTAGGGTCCACCTTCTGTATGTCACTGCTGCACCGCCCCTGTTCATTAATAAATGGGATCCTGACCTTCACCCCCCTGACACTGTACCCACAGTGCAGGCAGCCCATTTACTCTATTTAAGGACTTCTGATATCAACAAATTGGACAGAGCCGTGTAGCCAATCAGTGTCCCTTAAGGGATCATTGTGTGAGTTTTCCCTCCATAATCAGCTGCAGGAACAGAAGCACTCAGACATTTCCCTCTCCTTCTCTTTCTTTTGTTTTTTCTCCCACCCAAAAGGTCACACGGAGCCTAATTATAGAAGTCGTCTCAATTGCATGGCTTATTGAATATTTTCATAATTGGCTCATTTAAATGACAAATGTATTGCATATTGTAGGTGGCAATGAACTAGAGATAATCCTTATTTAATGAATGTCAAACCAGCACTTAATTAAAAGGAAGGTTATCGTCCTCTGGATAGTTGTGTACATCACTGTTTTATTTATTTTTGTGGTGTTTCCAACTTCACTAATTGCAAACTGTTTTACATTAAGACTACAGCTCAGATGTTATTCTGTACATTTAAGACCAGTACTGAGTCCATAAATACTAGATTTACAACACACAACTTGACAGCATCTTTGAGAAAGCAGCGATTTTACAAGCATGGCCTTGATGATATTAAATCACACTAAACTTGTCCTCCTCAGAACAGTGGGATGCAGTTAAGATTGCGCCTTTATATATATATATATATATATATATATATATATTAATATATAAACCTCTCATTTGGGGCATGATGTGTGTAGATAGATAGATAGATAGATATACATTAAGCCAAAGTAGCATGCAATTTCACAGATATCACAGGACAGGAACTGCCTGGAGAAAATGTTGACACCATAACACGGTGGTCCCGCATGCAACATTCAAAGTCTTACAGCCAGCTGACAAACAGGTGGGACAGAGGAATGGACAGACCCAGGGGCGGTTAAGTTAAAGCATGGCTGCATGTTTCTGATGATACCACCATAGTATCAGAGATGAGCGGTATGTGGTGATGAATGAGTAAGTGAGGTGATCTCACTACATCACACGGCACTCCATGCAAAATCATGACAACCATCCGAGCTGGCATGTACGTGAATGTGTTCGCTAAGGTGGTCTATCGCAATCCCATCCAATGGTAAATATGAACCACATGGATCCTCAGTGTAACAGACAAAAAAGGGCAAGATATGCCAGTATCTCGGGTGCAGTGTCTACAAGCATGTAATTACCTATCAGTGTGGCTTATAACAATGGAATAATATGTTATTGTAGCTTATAACAACATAATACATCCTGATATACTGTAAGTTTCTGTGTCAAGAGTGACTGATGGAAACTGTGTTTGAAGGATATTTACAAGAGCAGACAGAGCTGCAGACTGTGGGGCTGATGGGGGCCAGACTTGTGAAGGCACAGAGGGCTCTGCAGTCCAGTCACCTCATTCTGACCCCAGTTGTCATCAATCAAGGCATCTGGAATCGCACCCGTCTCCTGCTTGTGTGAGTTTTCTGTTTATTTACTTATTTTCTTCAGGGGCAGCATTTATCTCTTCCTGTGCTGTCTCTCTGGGAGCATTCAAGAATGGTAAATAAACCTGCGGTGTTTGGAAAACATCCAACCACTCTCAGTGCACTGCTGATCTATCGTGTGGTGACACCATCACTGATGTCATCACAGTTTGTTCATCATTTATCTGGCCTACACTGTTCCGCAGATCATCCTAAAGCAGGTTTAGTTTTACTCTACTACCACTGCCACTACTACTACTACGTACATTAAAGGGTCGTAGATGGCGTTGATAAGTATAGAGACAGACAGATAGACACAGAGATTGACTAACATCAAACACACTGAAAGAGAGGTGGCACAAACAGGTCTGAAGCAGTGGGCAGACAAACCAAATACTGGATACAAAAAATAAAACTGTATAAGCAATATCAGTCTGATTCTCTATGGCAGTGGAGCCCCTTCTACTACCCCTCGTCCCCACTCTCCCATCTCTGGGAACTACATTAGCACGGTGAACCCAAACTCTCCCTGAAGGATGCGTCTGCGGCTGCAGGGGCTGGCAGCTGTGCGCCGGCTGGGATTTCATGACAGCCAAGAAGATTCTATTTGTACTACAAGCCAATGGAGAGACTGCGGAGAGGAGCCCAACAATAGCCTGTAGGCATCGGAGCGGGCCAGAGCGACAGTTGCTACAGTGAGGCCGGTGAGCAGCAGAGGCTGGGAATAGGCAACTTTCATCTATATTTGAACATCACTGGTAAAATATACAGAGGAAGGGGCTCAAGATCCACCTCCCTTTAAACCTTTTACACGCTCCGTAAATATCCCGGAGCTGTGTTCTTCCTTTCTTTTCTTTTTCTGTGCCTCTCAATCTATAGAAAACAAATGCAATCCTTTATCCTTACTACAAAAGAGACATCAGAGAAGCTGTTCATGATTAATTGATTGTCTTTAGTATATAAATATGGATGTCATGATCTATCCATCTACTGTATATGTTATGATCTATGATCTACCCATCTATGGATCTATCTATATGTAATAAGCACTAGGTATTGTGTTCTTGCCCTCTTGTCCCTGTGTTTGCAGCAGTGGAGTGGACAGACAGTACCCGAGCCCAAGCTAGGCAAGACCCCTATGCATTATTTAGAAATGTTGCAGATTTGGAGCCACAGGACAAGGGTTCAAGCATTCGCGAGACAAGACAGAAGGCTAGGTGATGGAATTTGAAACAAAACAGAACAAAAACTAATACTAAACAAGACTTTTCCTGGACCTGCTAGACTAGCCCTCCCTGCAGCAGTGCGTGAGTTTTCCTCGTTCCCATCAGGCAGTACTCTCACTGGGAAACGTACAGCCGCTGCGGAGTTTTAATTCCACATTTCCTTGGTCGGTAAAATGTTATTTTTTTATATTATCTTGTATCTTGTAAATTAATCCTTTTGTGCTGCCAGCTGTGTTGGAGTGAATGTGTGAAACATATTTATATGGAATAAAATCTCTGACCTTGTTGTTATCAAGGTTGAAAAAAGCAATTTTGCACTTCTGATACATTAAACACAACAGTTACCACAAGACAAGGATAAGCATCTCCAGAGCCAAAACACAAATGATCTGTGAACCAAACTGCTCGTACAACAAAGTTTATATCTTTATATATTTTTGTATTTATTTATTGATGTTAAGCTGGAGTCGGTTCAAAATAACTTGAAATCCCCAAAAGGTTCTATTGACTCTAACATGCACAATAGGGCACTTTTTCTGGGTTTTTCTTTATCCTCCTTAAGTAAAATAAAATAATCCATATGCCATTAGTATGGCCACAGATAATACATCTCAGGTCAGACACTAAACTGCAAAAACTTCAGTGTTTACTCCAGAGGAAACCTGTTAAAAACACAGCTTCTCACAAACCACATGGAGCGGAGTCACAAAAGGGGATGTTGGGATTCACAAACCGAGCACCTTATGACAGGAGGACTTTGTATGTAACCAAGTCATACTTGACAGCTGTTTGCCACCCCGTAAATATGCCTGTTGGCAGTGGATATTGGTGGACAGCAGACCTGGAGCCTGTATTTTCCTTTGGTTTTGTATTGTTCATTTTGTTTTCTTGAGTGTGTTTTTATTTTATCTTATAAAAGCCCATAACTGACAAAGAAACTCATTGAAATTCTTCACATAGTTTCCATAATTCTCCTTTCAGAACCAGAAACACCTGCTATAATTAACAACTTTGCCAGTAAGATTAATAGCCCGAACTCATAATCTACTAAACAATTAATAATCTAATTCAATTTCCTTCGGGCAATTCCAATATTTAATTATATTTACATAAACCATGCCAGGGTACCTTTAATTTCAAATGACTAATTTAAACAGGGAGAGGGTGCAAATCGAAAGACACAAATCAACAACAAAAGAGAGGCAGGAAACAAAAGAGAAGAAAAACAAAAGATAATATATATGAAAACATATGATCTTATCAGAGTCAAAAAGCTGTCTGTCCCACAGCTTTATCACAACTTCGTTCTGCAGTGTCATGTAACCGAATGAAGGAGGTCCAGTGATTACACACAGACCTATACAGTGCAGGGTCTGCTACCATCCATCCAAAGAAGCTGCAGACAAACTAAAATAATATTACAGATCAAACCCCTGCCATCACACAAAGAAGCAAGAGATAATCCAGTGCAAGAGTATAAGAGTCTTGTATTTGCTGTTATTTGTATGTATCTTTCAAAAAGCACATTTATCAGCTCATATGCTCACCCGAAAATATTTCTATAGCTGTGGAGCATATTTGGGTAATGTTAAAGCATAATAATTTAGATGCTGTGAGCGGTGTTTGTTATTATTATTACGGACACCCTGCTGTTGTTAACATCCTGCCATTGAGTCTAGCATCCCAAAAAACAAATCACTCCCACCACACAGAGATTTTCCAAAATTAGTGTGATTTGTTTTTGTTATGTTCTAAAACATCCTGCAGAACCCCAGATTGTGTGGGTGTTTAATACAATTACAAGACTGTCTATTTGTTTTTTCCTGAAGGTGTTAACTTGCTTTGTCCCACATGGCACAGAAGCGCTGTGGAGTGAGTGAGAGGAATCGTCAGGCAGGCTGGAAGGCTCTGTGCATCAGAGAAACAGGATGCCAGGGCAGGTTGGCGCTGTCAGTCAGCACTGCTCCCTGTGCTCACGCTTCACTGGCACTTACAACTGAATTTGAAATGGTAAAAGTTTCTAAAGAATACTGAAAAGACAAAGCAACAATAGAACCCATTGTTCATTCGGGGTGTCCAACCCTGTCGCTGAAGAGCCAGGAGGGATTTCTGGAGGGAATTCTTAATTGCTCAATTGAACCAATTAGTCAAATGACTTTAATATTTAGCCACAATCTGAAGACACCTCAAAGACTGGATCTTTAAGGACTGGAGTTGGAGACTACTCCTCTGTGATAAATTATACAACAGCTAAATCACAGTAACATTTTTAACTCTAGATCAGAATCCATAATGTTTGTATTGATTTCATAACACTGTTGTACAAGCTATGATGGAGATTTTCCTCTCAATCCTCTCTGAGATTACAGCAGGAAACCAAACTGCACAGAGAGAAGGGTTACAGGGCAGAAAGTGTCTGTGAGATAAAGAAATAATTATAATCCAAACGGAAAAAACTAAAATCTAAAGAAAAGTAAAGAATTCAAAAGTATAATAATAATGAAATTGACAAACAGGGAGAGGAATAGGAGGAGGAAGAAGAAGAAGGGGAAAAAACAGGAAAGGAAAATAAGCAGCAGCAGAAAAGGAAAATATCATTTTTCAAAAGTCTTTCTGTACTAAGATCTACTTACAGGTAATAAGAGTAGGAATACGCATTTCTTCTGAACCATGAAGTTGAGCCAATGGGACAAAATTGTGCACCAAAAAAAAAGGACAAACAGATTTATTAGTTATCTTGCACCCACATCAAAGAGGAAAAGTTTATGAGGAGATATTAAAATGCGTTAAAGACATTAGAAACTATGGAAAACTCTGCAGTCATCTAATGGCATCTAAGTGCATCTCAGTCTCTCGGTCTGTCTGGTCAGCCTACAGTACAGTCAACAATTAAAACCAGACAGTCTCAAGGCTACATCTCTGTATGTAGCCCTGATTCACGCCTCTCACAAAGAGCAAGTCTGGCTTCCCCGTTCCTTGGAACTGATGAGGTGTCTGAGAGAACAGACAGCGCTGCAAGATGGGACACAGCTTGGGTGGGCAGGGATTGGGGACGCCACCGGTTTTGTGCACATGTTGAAAAGCCAAAAAGTGTTCTTCCCTATTGCCCCCTGATGAATTCCACTAATTACATACGCCAGGCCGTTCTGTGCTAACGAAGATGGTAGGCAGATGTTTATAGCACAACTGTCTTTGGACTGAGATCAAAATTCTGCATCATGACATCAAAATCTGGCAGATTTTTTTTTTTTTCCAACAATCACAATTAAATGCTTCCAGACTAATTAGATTTGTTTTAAGAGGCAGAATTGAAGAATTAATTAAAACCGATGTGCCACACATGGTACGAAATTCCAAACATAAGTGTCTGAGCATCAGAGTCAGACTATTTCCTGTTCTGAAGAGATTATTGTGTGTGTGTGTGCATGCATGCGTGCGTGTGTACGCGGGTATCACATGGAGATGGTTCAAATGTTTTGAATGGACTACTGATGAAACGTGAACTAATTATTTAAGGTGTGTGTGTGTATTTGTGTTGTTGATGGGAACAATCAGCTGCTAGCTAGATGTTGCGTAGTGCCCCCTGATGACTATTCTTTAAATTAATCTCTAAATCTCAGAATAAAACAGCGTAACTCAAAACTCTTTGCTTAAGGCAACAGTAGAAGAAAGATACATAAGGAAAAGAAAAAGACATTTAATAACTGACAAACACTCGCCAGTTAATAATAATTCTGACAAAAAAACAGTTACAAGTTATTTCCAGAGGATGTGTGCAGGTGTGCCCAGGTCTCACACTGTCTGTCTGCACAGCATTGAAGCTGAAAATGGGCCTGGAATCAGTATTCTGAAATGTCTCTTTGCCAATGCCACCCTTCACGCTATTAGAAAGAACAATAAATAAACATGAAAATAACATTTCTAAAGTGTCTGCCCTCCCTGACCCAGGGAGTTTCTACAGCCTTGAGTCTAGTTCACAATTCAAGCAATTTCTCGCTTTGGAAAGCCAGGAAGCACTCCAGGTATTAGAAAGCCCATGGGGCTGGTTGCATAAACATAGATTAAGTCTTTGTCTTAGTATGATAATAAGTCCTACTAACGATAGACAATCAGTTAAGACCGTTGCATAAAACAGTCTTTCCTTAGACTGGTCATACTTAATCAATCACGCACTGCATTCTGGGAATTTTAAGACACCTGGAAAAAAAAAAAAACATGGTGGACATTTCTCTAAATCAGTGATGATCACAGTTAACTGAAAAACTATGCTTGTCAAACCATCGTGTGTGCGCTGTGAGGTATGTAAAAGATGGGAGAAACGATTAAATAATATGATAATTTAAGAGGAAACATCCGCGTACTAAATGCAACGCAGCGCAGAGTTTATTATTATTATTATTATTATTATTATTATTATTATTATTATTATTATTATTATTATGTATTCCTTTGCCAGGTGCCCTTATCCAGGGTGACTTAGGATAGCAAATAGCAAAACAAAAGTGCTAAATACAAATTAAAGTTTCGAAAGTGCAGGTAAAATATACAGTTGGTTATTGTGTGTCAGGAGGGGTCTCGATGTTTGTGGGGATTGCAGTGGGCAGGACAGTGTGAGAGCCGGCGGGAGGCTCTGCCTAACAGCGTCAGTGTAGACTCGGGTCAGCAGGTTCAATGGAAAGATTTAAGTTCCAATTTAACCTGGGAGTGAGGAGGCTAACTTTTCAGGCTAAGTCTTAGTCAAGTCAATCTTAACTTTTATGCAACTGACTAACTTGCATAGACTAGTCTAACTGTCAAATTAAGACTAATCTAATGTTTTGGACCAGTCTAATATAGTTTTATGCCCCTGGTCATGGAGGTCCACAATGATATATATTGTTGTCCAGGCCTACTTTACCTCACACCTGAACAAAACATTGAATCCATGCTGTTTGTGTGCTTTTCACCCAACAATTGCTACAACAGAGTCTACCAAAGCTCAGGGCAAAACACAAAGCAGAGGAAACGTTGGCCAGGCAGGATCAGAGCTAACCTCCCATTATACATTGTGTTTGACTTACAAACAACTGGCTTACATAGGAGGTTAGACTGCAGTGCAGAATTTAGCCTTGTAATAATGAGCACAACAGTTCTGTCTGTGCAATTGCATCAACACCACTCCTCCCGGCTTTCATATGAGAGAAAACATCCCTTCCCAATCACTTTTTATAGACTGAGGAGCAAGAAGTGAGAACTACCCACAGCCAGCTGCTGGCAGAAGAACCTGGTTCCTCCAGCTGTGCCTGGTGGTCTCAGGGTCTGAACCTAATCACCTTGTTCTCAGAGAGAAAAACAAAAACCCTGCAAATCAAGGTTTTGAAATGTACCATAAAACTGAAAATAGTAACCCTGGCACAAGGCTGACACAAGGCTGACCACGGAGTGTTTAAAAACAATTCCCAACTTTTAGAGAATTGAGTGATTGAGTGTGCTTAGGGATGCTGGACAGCAAGCCGCCCTGTGACAGATGTGGGACGAGACAGCAGGATGAGTTCTGCTCCTGTTTAATCTGCAACATTTGTTCTGAAAGGGAGACTGAAACTCCTTAACAGAGAGGAGAAACCGCATCAGTGCATAGAGACTTGGTCCACTTGCTCAGTCTGGCTCAGAGTACAGGTGACCCATCTCAACCCAGTCTAAGTGGACAAAGCTGCCCATAACTTCAAATGCAACTGATGTTCACTAGTGCTGACCTGCCAGGCTCCCCTGAGCTCCACACCCCCTGACAGAGGTCACCACAGGGACTTCACCAGGGCATTGACTGGCACCCTACTGCCTGCCCCCCTACAGCCCCTCTCCCTAACTGGACAGTGTTCAATACCCGACTTCCTGCCTCCACGGCAGCAGAAACGGAGCCCATTCTTAATCTGATGATCAGTAAAGGTGCTCAGAGAACTCCCAGAACAGTAATGATGAATTGCACTTTACTCCACTGAACTTATACTGATTAATTAAAGCATGTTTTTTTACTGTTTTTATTTAATAACACTATTTTATAACAGTTCAGCATAGAAGAAGCTTAATCAGCTAAAGCTTCTGGGGTAAGATAAGATAAGTAAGTATCGTCAATATGGCAAACGGCACAGATTTTTTTTTTTCTCTCGAGTTTAACAGAGATGCTGACATTATTTCCTAAGGCATTAATAAAGCAGAGTGCTGCAGAGAGAACATGGGTACAAAGGTATTTAAAGCTCTGCCAACTACAGTAGCTATAGGAAACCACAATTATACTATTAATGTGCAGAAATTCCCACCGTACAGTCACTCAATTCCACCGTCAAAATAAATACTTTGTGTGTGTATGTGTTTGATGGTATGGAAACATAATTCCGTGGTGTGATAAATGCACAGTTTAATAAAAAATGAATATATAATATAATACAATATAATGTAACATTATACACAAACTATTTCACTTTGCGGTGTGAGATGACTGAATTGAGCTCCAGCAACAGGGAGAGGAAACTCTCTGAAAGGTTAATGGAATGTAATTATTCATGATCCAGCTTTTATCATCTCGTTTATACAGCTTTAAATTTATCATGGCTTTTTATTAATAGCAATAGTTGTGGTGAATGTGAACCTAATGTATGTTTAGCAGCCCGTTGAAAAGACTTGAGGCGGATAAATGACATTTAAGCTTCTTATTAGCTGATGAAGCTACACTGAGTGAACATATACCTAATTCCCCCCGAGACTTTATTAAAGCCACGCTCCACACTGCCCCTCCCACAGGTAGAGGCAGAGACGCACACAACACCTATGGCAAAGCAAAGCATGCACGGATGCAGACAGACGACTGCACGCACTCACATGCACAGATATAGATGCACATGGATATGTAACACTTATGCACCACTGATGAGAAAAGAGCCTAAACTAAACTGTCTTTTATTTACATTTTGTTGTATTTCTATTTTATGTCGCACCTGTAAATATAACTTACATATGTTGTAATGCAAGATTCAAAAATCTTTTTTTTTTATCGAAACTTGCAGCCATTCATATTATTTGGTATGGCTGTACATTGTATCTATATAGTTTTATTATAACATCTACATAATTGTGCAGAATTTAGAACATAATTATATTCTAAAATTAACTAAAATTAAATGGTTTTCAGTTCAATTAAATTCAATATGAGCACTGAAGGCTGTCTTAAAAAAAAAAACCTGAAACAAAAACACTCTCACAACAGTTTTGTCAGAAACATTCTTTAAATGTATACATTACGTTTTTAAGGCTAATTTGATTTCATTTTGATTTAAACTAAATACGAGAATATAATTACTCAGTTATTGATTGTGTGAAGAGCTGTCTTCTGTACTGCTATACCCCCCTTCCCTTTATCGCCCATTCATTCATCACTCCTGAGAACAGACTGACTCATGCCTCCACTGGGAGTGCAGGCAGCAATTAATAGATTCAAATTTTGTATTGTTAAGGCTTTAATGTTTTGAGCATCTGAATCAAGAAGATTCATTGGCCAGTTCATTGAGCTAAATTTGCAGCCTCATATTGCCAGTGGCCCCTTGGCAGATCCCACCGTCTGAGAGCCCGACTGCACGAGCATTACAACCAGACTAACTTTCAATGGAAGTCTAATGCCATGTTATTGTTGACGGTTTACCCTGAGAAATAACATTAAGCACAGACTCACACACTAACTATCCGTCTATTAGCAGATCTATTGCCAGCTTGGATTATTAATAGCTGCATTGTCACTGCTCTTAGTAGCTTATTGATCCAGGCTCCCACTCCTTACATTTCTTGAAAGAGTGAAAGAGAAAACTTTGTCACACAGAGAAGCTGGCGAGTGTGGTATCAAATCTCAGTTACTGGTATTCTACTACTGCAAAGAACCCATTCCACATTAGTTGAGGAATACGTCTGTCGGATAAGGGCTGTGTGACGTGCTGTCTGAGATGTGCTGCCTCACAAATCGCAGTGGTGAAAATCTCAGCCAGACGGTGCCACTGTGGTGCAGTGTGATCGGTTTCCAAAACCAAAATATTAAAGATCACTACTTACCGCTCACACAGTCTCCCCATTTGTTTACAAATCCTGGGTCGCTGTTGCAATGCTCTCGTGTCCTGGAGCACGACGGTGAATGTTTTATAAACAAAATGTGTCTGACTACCCTTCCTGTAGCGGTCAGTGTGATGGTCAGCCAGGCCCCACATGTGGCTTTGGAAGCAGACAGATCTGTATACCCACAAACCACTGATTCAAGATTGTGCCTCACAACGACACACTCTTACTACAGTGACACACAAAGCTACGGAGCAACGGAGGCTTCCAGTAATGCCATTCAATTGATACTGATATCATTTTTGGCCTCTTGGTTGCCTGTAAGACCCAGGAGGCTTGGTAACGCGCTCCTGCATGCTATGCCTCTCAGCCCTGTGGATGAGGAGGAGAAAGCAGAGCTCACCACGAGGCATGCAGGCTCTCGGGTACCTGCACACATTTCACTGGCAAAACGTTTAATGAATTTAAATGAGTGTGCCACTTGAGAGGGGTCGTGCCATTTTTAGTAGAATATAATGATTAATTTGACACCAAATGTAAAGCAGTATTTTAAGCCTTACTCTTGGCTAATGAGAGCTGGTAAAGTGTACAAAGAGAGGCCTTGAGTGCGTTCATTATTGCGCTGGGGGCTTATGTAAATGTGCCGCATTCAAAGGTGTACTTACTCTACAGTGCATGACATTCAGATTCTGAATTAAACACGTTTAATATGTTAATTTTGATGGCTTGCGTTTCTCCACAGCTAGTCAAACATGCCCCACCTATATCACTGCAGATATCAAAACTATCATTCAACTATTAAATGCGTAAAAGGGAGTCAAAGTCATAAAGTGGCGACACTGTATTGTGGCCACCGTTACATTTTTCTCGATTCCCGGTGACAGACATTCTCGCCTTGATCTATTCATTAGTAATATTAAATAAGGTGCTTATCCATCAGATAGAAAAAAGACATTCTGTGAACTTCATCTTGTTGGAAATGGGACCTTAATTGTAGTTCTCAAGGATAGTTCAGCAAAATAACGGATCTAGCATAACGATGTATAACTGGACGTTAACCTGAACACAAACATCCTGATGTATGTGTTGTACTACCTCACAGTGTACTGTCAGCACAGAAAGATAAAAGACAGGGCATAAGACTATTTTAAGAGAGGAGATGGCACAATGTTTATTGTGATAATGTTGACACTTACAGATTAAAAACAATACTTTATCAAGATAAATTTTAATTTTAAAATAGTACAAATATATGGCTTTGGAAAAACAAAAAAACTACCCACAAATACATTAATTAATATATATTTAAATCTCATGCTCAAAACAGTTAAAATAATTTAGAAAATCAATAAATGGATCAATAAATAAACAAACAAACAAACAAATAATAGATAAGGTGCTGACCCTGTGTGTTTGCTGGAATGGATAAGCTTGAATGACTCATACAATGCATGTCCACTCTGAGCTACAGCCCGGAAAACTGCCAACAATGGAGTGAGGGTTCCTGAGGGCTCTGTCAGGCAGTGCCCTACGCGGTTTCCATGTCCAGTCTAACCTGAACAAAAGGAAGCCGAGATCTGAAAACCTGAAAACTCTCCGTCTCCTGTCGCAGTCTGGACTGACTTACAGCCCATTCCTACGCATCTCACACTGTACCAGTACACACCAGTACACCAAATGACTCGTCACCTTTCCAGTTTAGTTTCCCCTTTCTATCAGGCCTGTTCAGCATTTAGCAAGTTCCAGCTATAGCAGAAAAAAACATGGTTGGCAGCTACTACAGCACACACACACAGACTCAGACTCACAAGCACACACACTGACACTTCTCTAAAGAAGGGCAAGTCAGTGCAGTGGCAGCACAATCGTCACTGTATCGCCCTGCACTTCTGTACCTACACACCCACTTTATAACCAGAGGAATGTTCTACACCTTTATGCACTACGCCCACCCCAACGCCATGCAGTCTTTAGCCTGACCCAACAGTCTGTCTGCCTGTCTGCCTCTGTGCATTGGGGCAAACGGAGCAGAGCAGTGTGTGTGGATCGGGGGGACCCAGTGACCTAATCTGTTACCGCATCTCAAATGGAAGCCTTATCTGCTCAGTAGGGAAAAATGAAAAGATCCATCACTGTGCTTTCCCCACACTTGCACACACAGAAACTGATTAACAACCGCAGCAGTTTAATAAATAATGGAGGAGGCATCGTGCAGTTTTAGTTCATGCAATAAAAGTCTCCCAGGATACTGGATGCTTGGGTGCATATCCTTTTTTAATTTTTTATTATATGTTTGTCTGATTGTTTTGTATAGATAAAATGAAATAAAATGACGATGGCGGAACAATGTAATGAGTTTGTTTAGATTAATTTGACTGTATTCCTAAATGGTTGCAAGGCAGTGACTACGCAGCATATTCAATCCCATGGGGACTTGGCAGGTTTCTCTGTCACCTGGAGCCCAGTGGACAAGCAGCTCAGAGTGGGCAGGTACAGAGTGGAGGGCCACAACAGAATGCCCTACTCCTCCAAAACTCCAGAAGGCATGTCCTAATGCCCTAACAGACTTTGGGGCCTTGTATCACCTTGACCAGAACTCCTTAAGAGGAAGTATCAACTCTTTTTTATTCTTTTTACATTAAATTGTCAAGCTGAAGAGGATGTGTGTTAATGTGAGGTGGGGAGGGGTTATCTTCTTAAGCTACAAATGGCTCCAATTATATTGACATATCCAGTAGCTAAAGAAAATAAGCCGTGAGGGGTTCAGGAGATAAGGAAATTGGTCTGAGAAACAAGATTCCAGATCAAGAATGCTTAAAACGAGGGAGAATCCGTCTGATAGGAACGGAATTAAGCATAGATTGTAATTGGGCTTGATGTTCAAAGGGTCAAGATGTCTTCTTTGCCCTTGCCAGCGCGTTTCCATAGTCCTCAAGTGGCTGAGATGGGGCAGACTCTCAATAGCTGCGATCAGCATGGCTACTGTTAAGGAAAAACTACTAGAAGATACATGAATGTTGTCCATAAAACTGGTAATAAATCATGCATAGCCACGGTGAAGTTCTTATAACATAGTTACGCATGTCCTATTAACAGCTGGTGATGGAACCATATCTGCACTATTGAAATGTTAGACAGCAATGAATGTGATACTTAAAGGCAAGCTGTGTCCTGCGTATATACCTATGAACATTGAAGCCCCACGGGACAGAGCAGGGAGGTAAGAAGGTGGACTGAAACCGGAACAGAGGAACCAAGATTGAGAGGTAATATAGAGCAGTCTGAGCCTGCGGGTGTCTCACTGCCCTCAGTCTGCCCTGCAGCCCTGGAGCCACAGGCCGCACTCAGCCATGTTGCCTCAGTCTCGTCAGATCAGTATAATATAATGGGACAGGCCAGCCGTGTTTTAAGCGCCTTCTTCCAGTTTCAGACAGGACTCCGAAGGCAATATCACAAATTCACTCTTAAACAGAGCTTCAGGGTTTTTTTTTACATTTTTTTTTAATCTCCAGAACATCTCAAGAACACATAAAACACCTTGATAAAAAATGCAAAAGGCAGTTTACTCACTTCCTACAAGTTGCTTCCACGAATAATTTATTATATTTGAAAGTCATGAAATAGTTCTAATATATTTAACATCAGCTGCGTGTCCATGCCTGCGTCTCCTGCATGAAATATGGATGACCGGCCCGGCTTCTGTACAAGGCATTTTTAGGGCACTTAACTGAGTGCTGCCCCCCACCCGCCAGTCGGCCTCCCACCCTCCCTCTGCCTGTCAATGATCTGCACTATTGATGAGAACACTGGTTTCCAGTTGTGTCATTTACATACAGAACTCTCTGCACCACTAACACCCACCTCCCCTCATTCAGAATCAAGCTCTAATTCCCAAACGTTCTACTTTAATTAATACATCAGTTACGGCACAGAATAGACGGCTCTATAGATCACTGGCTAACCATTAATCCAGCTTCTCCGCAGCTAATTCTCTTGGGGGAGTTCTGAAGTTGCCTGGGCCTCCGCCAGTACAGATAAAAGCCTAAATCAAGGCAGCTTTCCGTTTTATAGAATGTCATATTTAGGGCTAGGGTTGGTGTTTTATGTTGTTGCATAATGTTATTATTTATTTAGTATTTATGTATGTATTTATTTATTTACGTCCGAGCATCATGATAATAAGCAAGACTAGTAAGGATAGGAGGTTTGATGGATGGAGCGAATATTAGAAAGAGGTTGGCACAATTGACATCCTGTGGTTTTGAGGTAAGAGGTGCTGCTGTAAACACCTTTGCTGTGAGATATAGCTCATTAGGCAAGGATGTGTTTTGTTATGTATTTTAGCATGTTTTCTGGACTGAGTCTGGCACCCAAAAGATGGTATTTATGGTACGTCTGCTTAGGGTTTTGTATGCTCATACCCCCATATTAACTCCCAAAGATGTGCTCTGAAGAAAATGTCTAAGACTTCTTCTTTGGAAGTTGGTCTAGAAATCTCTCCAAAGATTTGTTTTATTTTGTTTTAAATGTTTCTATTGACACCACAACCCACACTAGGCCATGCCCAGTGTAGAAGCTGCTGATTTGTAGTGTTTAAAGTGTGTCACCTGGGCTGCCTCTCTCAAATTAACCATCTCAGATCACAGTGTATGTTACCCAGCATCTGCATTTCTGCCTCGCCACAGATACCTAAATCTTGTTCCAAAAGTGCGGGAGCACCGGAGTACATGCTTAATGCCTGACAACAATGTAGATCCATGTCATGATTTTGTGTGTTTATTTACATGGCAATTACATGAATAAAACAGTGTAATTAGACCACATGTAACAGGTAATGTGTTGCCTTGTTTTTTAGTTTATTTTATTCATCATAATGATGCAAAGAAAAATCGTAAAATAAAGCAATAAATAAAATAAAATTTGGTGATCCTTCTCTGCAGAATGGCACGTATGTAATTAGGGGGATTCCAGAGAACAGAGACGAGTAGAGGAGACAGAGATGCAATGGGATTAAGCCAGTGTGCATGTTACAAGAGACAGGAAAGCTGTGGATGCCCAGAGTGCCCCCCACCCTGCGCCCCAGATATTACAATGGCTAAGGTTTTGGCACCGATACATTCAGTCACATGATGATGGGTGCTTGCGCTGGCAGAGCATTGGGAAAAAATAGCAGCTTCTCATCCGCTCTTTACCTTCGTTTGACCGTGAGAACCACGCCCAGCAGGATAATGACAAACATGAGGATCCCAGCGATGACGCCCGCCATCTTGACCGTGCTGTCCACCTGCTTCTCCGGCTCCACCGCGTTGGAGTTCTGCGTCGATGCGCCTGGAACATCAACACAGACATCAGGGAGGAGGGAAGACCAGCACGGGCCACAGATGCCGCTCTGCCGGCTGCCATGGTGCAACACTGCACCAAGGTCAACAGATCGAAAGAAAGGAACGTGTACCAAACAAACATTGACAATAAAAGAGGATAGAAAACAAACAGAATGCAGAGGTGTCAAAGAAGCATGCGTGTTGAAGTCGTTTCATTCCACAATGACCTCCAGTCTCCACCTCCACTACTGAAAATCCATCCATCACTCTGGGACCACAAGAAAAACATGAGCAAAACAGCGGCACAACACGAAGGAACAAAGATCACCTCGGTGCTCTTTTGGAAATGCTCGCAGCAGTGCCATAATCATAATTATAATAATAATAATCATAATAATAATATTAATCATAATATTAATAATCATAATTATTATAATGATTATGATCATTATTATTATTATTATTATTATTATTATTATTATAATACCACCATGTCCTTGGGAATTGCCAAGCAAGCATTCAGTGCCTCGTACAAAGAGCATCACAGGTGACACAGTAAAGACCACAGAGAGACTGTACACATGGGGGTGACCAGTTGCAATGTCCATGCAGTGACGTCTAGCTTTCTTGCAAATAAATACATTAAAAAACACATACATATAGGAAAAAAAGCTTCCATGTTGATGAATATGTTCTATGTTGATAATCGAATTTGAGGGAGATGAACTGAAAGGTCTTTTCTATAATGGACCGGGTGCTGGGTGGTCCAATGGGTGAGCTTTTGCTCTTATGGTTATCTTTTACAATTAGGCTCATTGAAAACACCTTGAAACAAACATAAATTCATATAAAAAATGAACATACAAAGACAAAATAAAATAAAATAACAGATAAATAAAGCGATTAAGAAAATAAACACAATGAAGGAGAATGAGCAGATGAGTGAAAACCTGTGTGGTGCTCTGTGCCTCTGAACAGTGACTACAAACTCTCCAGACGGCAATGGTGTCTTGTATATATGCCATGTTTGAATGTAAGGTGCCGACCAGCACGGGACCAGCACGGGACCAGCGTGCGAGAGCAACGCGCCAGTGCAAACAAGCTGCGATTTAAAGATTTGCGCAACATGCCATACTATATATACACAACACAACCCCCGCCATATACGGTGCGTGAGAAACTGAGTTAACTGCACTGCGTAGATACATTTTTATAGTGATGCCGTTGTCCTTGTAATACTCTGCATACAAACAAGGTTGCATGCTAGTGACTGCAAAACCTTTGATATAGGCAGCTGCTAAATAAATGAATAAACATTACAATGATATCACTATTATTATTATGATTATTATTATTTCATTCAAGATGTGTGTCTGAAATCTTGAAAGCACTAACACTGGGTCACCAAACAGCTCTGTCAGCGACCCCAGAGCCACGGCAACAGGGACGGCAGTGAGAAGGGGGAGAAATCGAATTCGGTCACATCTGGACACTGTGGCGGGGCAGAGAATTTCTGAAACTGCCAGCAAAGAACCCCCTGCACAATACAATATTCAAAGTCTGCAATATTTTTCCATCCATAGATAATAAATCGTGCCCTCACAGGAGATGGGCAGGCATCCTCTGCAAGTGGGAGCTGTGGGAAGACGTGCTTTGTGCTTTTCCATTGGCAGGGCCAATGTAGTTTAAGGAAAAAGTATGACCTTCTGTGGCCTAGCAAGGTGTGAAAAAATAATGTGTAGCGGTGACAAATAAATTAGTAATTGCTTTGATAGTGTAGGTATTAAAGGCAAACTTCTAATGAATCGCAACTTAAGTGAACGCAGCGCAGTACCTTGGCAAGTCATTATGCCCGTCTAATGTGTCAACTCTGTCGTGTGGGCGTTCGGTTCATTTAAACTTCAGGCAGATTTTTTCACTTAGTAGCACTCAGCCAAGGGAAATAACCTTTTTTCACTTTCAGCTTTAGAAGTTAAAGGCCTTCAGATTTCCTCAGCGATGCTCCAAAATTGTCTTGAAACTATAACAAGATAATTTGTCTTTAAATCACAAAGGTGAGACATTTCAAAATTATGCAGCTTCCCACTCTCGCAAACTCCCACTTAGGCTGTCTGTAGGAGCCACAGTATTTATAGTTTCACTGCCCAGCTAATAACTCTTCAGAATAGCATTTGTGCTCAGACAAGGTTTTGTAGAGGCTTTATACCAGTTTTCTTTTTTTCTTTTTTTAGTTTTTCAAGTCCTTGAGTTCAGCTGATAGAAAAGTGTGGATTCAAGAAATGCTGATAACAAAGAGAAGTCCTGTGAAGATGTCTGCAGAGACTGCTTGCACAGAGTCCTCCAGGTCTATTATAAACTACGGGAAGAAAAGACCACTGTGTTAAGGTCCCTCATACTGGGACTGGTTCCTTGGAAAAGTTTCTCTGCAGAGCGACTCACATAATGGCGGGAAATGATCCTCAAATAACGTTTAACAGCTGGGTACCTTGTTGTGCAGGAACACACTGTGCATCACAAAGAGGACAGAAACCTGTCGGCTCACAACACAAGCAGCCACAGTGTCAAATATGGATCCGGTGGCTTCTCTTCAACTCCAGAAACCACTGGCACAGGCAGTGTCTTCCCTTTCTCCTCCTCCACAGGACGATAATCCAGGAAAAAACACTGCTAAGCAAACTACCACTCAGTGCTTCACGAAAAAGACTCCACTCTCTCAATGTCTTTTCCCCTTTACTGTTGTTTATTCTGTTTATTTGTCAGAGAACAGAGGCTGCCAAGAGTATACCGTATACCGTACCATGTTTTTCTTTAAATATATTTATTTTATGTATTTTTTTATTCAGAAGTAGTATCACTGAATTTCTGTAATTCTGTGTAGGTGACTCCTGCTGACCTCTCCACGTCTCTCCCATGTCCTGCTTATTGCTTTGCAACCTGACTCTATATCCCCGTACCAGACAACAGCTGATTGGGTTCAACAGTTCACAGTGTAACAAAAGATGCCTGTCTGTGTTTTACAGTGTGTTCCAGAACACCATTCTGAATAGCTGTCTACCGGGTCGTCCAGCGCCACCGCAACCCCCCTCTCCACACACACACACACACACACACAGCTCTGTGCTTTCAGAACTGATGCGGGGGCGAATAATGCTGATGGGTACATAGTCTACCGCAAGGTATTTTAAACCTGTGACCTCATTACGGTTGGGACTGTGAATAGCGCAGGACCAGCGTCTGCACAATTTCTACTCTGTTCCTCATATGACCAGTTACAGTACAGTGTCTGGGCTCTTGATTAAGGGACGGAACTTAACTTCCACCACCAGACTAGGAAAAGTACCAACACGGTCAGAGGAAGATGAATCCTTTCTGGCTGCTGTGTTCCACTGGCACTGGCGTCCCTACCAGCTAGGGGGCAGCCCGGGGGCCTGTGGCTTCAGGATGAGGTCTGATATGACTATCTATCTGTCCTGTGTGTCTTAAAGTTCTATTTTATACCCTGTGTTATATGCTATGGTCAACCTGCCTGAAAAGGATGCTGCTAATGACTGGGCCGCTAACAACAATAAAATGTATACAACTAATCACCCACATCCCCCTCTCACACACACACACAGACACTTACATATTCACACATTCACATTCATTCACACACACACACACACACACACTTCCTCATCAAACTTGAGTACAGAACCCACTGGGAGCTCCCTGCCAAGCCCAGCAAGGTTTTACCATCCCAAAGCACTGCAGCTGGTTCAGCTAAAACCACAATAATAACAATAACATGCTGATTATTAATTGAAAACACTTACAGGGATTCTTTCACATCCTATCCTAACATGTTGAATTTAAATTTCTTATTCATATATTTCTCTTTTTGTTTTAGGTTTTATTTTGCAGGAAACGACAAACAGTCAGAGTAATTCCCGTCTTAACGGCGAAGAACAACGCATATGCAGCCGAGCCTTTTAAAGACTGGAGTCATTCTGTGCATTATCCACAATCCCTGATCCAATCAAAGTCCTAAAGATCTTAATCTTCCTGTGATTAAACGCTCACTATACATTTCCTTGGCGCTATTCAGCCGCGGACCTCTTTAATATCATGGCTTGTTTGCCATAAAGAACCAAAAAAAAAAAAAAAAAAATCCTTTTATTTTTGGTTGGGGAAAAATGAAGTATCAAAACGGAATTATGCCTAAAGCCCCGGATATTAAAACCTAATCCCTTGCACTATATGGGATGAATTCATTTAGCAGTCAGCACCATTAATTGCTAGCATTTATGTCCATTTCCTGCATAGAATTTAAATGGAAAATGCATGTCAAATTTTATTAAGAAGGCATCTCTGAGGATGATCACGGGGCTAAACTGTAAGACAAACAGGACCTGTACTGCTGTCCACGTCTACCACAGCAAGTGCCAGCCAGCCATGTATCGAGGGTGCATTATAGGGCATTATTTGGCAGCCCACCAGGACTGAGTGGGGATTAGTGCATTGTTCCCAAGTATCTACATTATAACAAGATTAGTATCTTAGCCCTGAAAGCATGGGTCAGATGGCCGAAGATTAGTGTTACTTATCCAAGTATAAACAATGCAAAATGGTAATACAGAAACAGCCTGGGCCATATAGCGGAGTGTGGAGCCCAGACACACACAGACAACAACAACGGCACTGACCAGCAAGGCCCATCACATAACAACAACAACAACAATCATAATGATAACAATACAAATCATAATAATAATAATAATAAGTTGAATTGAGAATTGTTGTATGAAAACCAAAAGGGTTTAGTCAAACTTTAATTTGAATTAGACTATTAAATATTAACACATATATAGAAATAATAATAATAATCATCATAATCATAATATGAATGTACTTCTACTAATGATAACAATGTTGCAAATTCACTGTCATTTTAAATAGCAATTAATTGCTCCTTGCTTCTCATAAATGCCTGTGTTGTGTTTTTGTCTGCCTTGAGAGCAGCAATCCATATTCTACAAACACGGTTCAATTTCCATTCAATAAAACAGCGTCACACTCTAAGCACTGGAATTAGAGAATGGAGTTTGTGTTGCACAGCTGTCAGTTTGAAGTTGAACAATAACCAATCGATCCCTCCATTCAATATGCATGAATTACTTAGCAATACAACCCAGTGCAATCGTTTCAACACAGTGTGGCTGAAGCACTGCACTGGATTAGGCTGGAGGGAAACAAAGATCAGTTCTGCAAAATAATAAAAGAAAAAATGACCACTGAAAACGCCAGTTAGGAATTGAACACCTCCCTCAATATTTATACTGAGAAAGAAAGTTCTGCCCATTCTCTCTCTCTCTCTCTCTCTCTCTCTCTCTCTGTGTCTCTGTCTCTCTCTCTCTCTCAGAAACACACACACACCTCCCTCTCCCTCTTTTCCAAATAACCAAACTTCATGTCCCTTTCTCAATCAGGGCCACAGAAAGCCTAGACGATGCTTTATTGAAATCCATTTCAGATTTCAGTCAGGACAATTTAACATCTTGTAACAGTGCATTTGGGCAGACAGGAAAGCAATGAACTGAGCAAGGTCAACCTTTGCATAAAACAGAATTTTAAGCGGTGCTGTAGACACCTGCAGAGACATTGTGGCTGCTCTTGTGTTCATATGCACGGTCTCTCACAGCTCTATAGAACCCAGATTGACGGTCGTGGTCTCCCCCTCGAAAAACTGTCACAATAAATCTGTTCATTGATGCCCACGGTGTGTTTTCTCCCAGTAAAATGTAATCCATAACACAACACAGAGCAAGCAGGACTACTGACAACAACACGTGACCATGTTAAATGCGATATATACATATATATTTTTGTTCGGAATCCTCCAAACTGCACTTTAGGAAACATGCAAGAAGCAAACTGTCGATGAAAGTTATCGTCGAGCCTCGACTCAGCTTGCTCGGGGTCGGAGAATCAACACGGCACTTAAAACATTTAACAGTCCCGAGGGGCCAGCTTTGGAGAGCAGACCACAACTTCACAGTGAAACTGGACACACACAGACAGACACACGCATGGCGTGCACAGAAAGAGAAGTCACTCAGACAAGGACTCTGGCCTCAGAGCTGCAATTGCGTGCCGGGCCTGTGTGGGGTGTCATTCCCGAGCTGAATTTGAGTTCACCAGTGACAGACACAGCGAGCAGCACACTGTCACAGCGAGTAATGCATGGCAGGGGTGAGGATGTAAATGAAGCAGATTCAAGTTTTTCCTTTGGGGGGTAGCGGGTGGGGGTTACATCACTCTGTGTTCCATCACTCCAGTGTTTTGCTCAGCTCTTATTAAAGATCTCCTCCAGGAGCACCATGCTCCCATTTCTAAAGGAAACAGTTTGATAATTTATTGATACAGTACATAAGTTCTCCTTTCTTTTCCTTTTCAGGGGTGGTAAGACTGCGCATCATAAAACCAGAGCATGAAAGCATGAAACCATCTCCTTTCATCTCTTCAAACTGACAGGACATGCTTGGCCGCAAATTAAAAACATTTGTAAAGCCACTTCCTTCGCCTCCTTTGGCTATTTTACTAGAAGAACAAAGTTTGACTTTTGAGAGTAGCACACAATGCCGATTGTTACAGCAGTTTCTCTCTTCGAGATTGTAATAAAAGACTGAGCAAAACCGCACCAATATAAAGAGACATGAGGGAAGAAAATAATAATAATAATAATAATAATAATAATAATAATAATAATAATAATAATAACAACAATAATAATAATAGATGTAAAGGGCACCAGGGTTTTCTCAATAGAATAATTTAAAGCAAACTACAATTTTTGTGAATCAGACATGCAGCTAGATGCATTAAAATGTCAACAGAAAAAACAAAAACGAAACCAAGGAGCAACAGAATAAAGAAATCTGACTATGGAGACGATAATCACCTTCACTGGGGATGACAAGAATGTACGGCGTGGTTATTTGTCCCCTACCTATTACCACTAAGAACAAGGTTTAAAGTTCCAGGTCAGCATGCATGAGAGAAAGAAACAAAGAAAAAAGTCTAAAAACAAAATACGCCTTCAGAGTTAAGTCTTTCAGGTCTCCCCCTGAATTGCACAAATTAATACAGCAGTTAAAAAAAGAGAAAACAAATAAAAGATAAATAAAGAAAAAGATTTAGATAATGAATATTGGCTGAAAACATCAAATAAAAGAACTTAAAATAATGAAAACAAATAAAATAAAATAAGCTTCTTGATGTTTTACCAGGTGAAAATCGTACAAAATGGATGCTGCCAGTGCAAATTATCAAAATGTTTTCCAATTGCACTTTCGTCTGACCTTATAAGCTCAACTTTGAGCTTTATTTTAAATGTAAAGACTGTCAGTGTGAAGGATAAATCTGGAATATATGCGCTGATTCAAATCTCTGCTGTGATTCTAACTAAGAATAAATAAAATGGAACAAAACAAACAATAAAATGAATAAAAATGTTTTAACTTTGTGGCATGGTGGCTACAGGCTTTTCAAAACTGTCACACACGGGCTAGAGCAAAGGCTTACAGTAAAGTTAGCACTGTGACTTTGGCTTCATTAAAGGGAAGGCACATTTTCCTACAGGCCTGCTTTTAATTATTTTTAATATTTATTGTACAAGGACTGCCACAAAGTTTAAAGCTTGTCTTCCTCGTTGCTGACAAGCCGCCACACCACAGACTCCTCTCACACAGAGCAATGCTCAACTGAACAAAAATCAAAATCAAAATGAAAAAAGGCAGGCAGGAAAAATGGCTGAGAGCAAGAGAAAGAAAAGGACAAAAATAAAATAAATTGAAATAAACAAATAAATCTGCTCACATCGATTCATATATATTCCTAATAGATAAGCAAAACAAATAAAAAATAATGGGATGATGCTGCGACTCCGGGTCGCTTCATGAAAAGTAGCAGTGTTGTAACTAACATCCATTACATTAATGGAGTTTTTCCTATTTCTCTGCTGACACTCAAGTGTTCTCATGTAAATGATCTTTCAGGGATAAGGAAAAAAAGAAGAAGCAGAAGAAAGAAAATAGCTATTGCACAGATTCGTTATCTAAAGTCTGGATATCATGCATGTAAAACAGCAATAAAATTGTAGACTTTGAGGTCACTAATAGCGAAATGGGAAAGGGACTTCGAAGTTGCTTTTTAAGAGTCTCTGCTTTTACTGCCGTGGTCTATTTCACAATGCAAACGCTGCGTTTTCTGAATTTATTACAACCGCATTATAGGATTAACTCTGTCCCTGACTCCCCCCCAACTCCCTCAAAAAGAAGACAAAAAAAACAGCAACGGCTCCTGTCTCCTGTCAGTTTATTACCAGGCTGTGAAGAGGGCCGGATTTATCCGCCGTGTGCATCAATAAACGGCACAGCAGTGACTTTTTGCTAAGCCAGAGACCATTTCGGTAAGAATGACCCGGTAACCCCCATAAAAGGGACTCCAACACTTTAATCTGTTAATTCAGTCATTTGTCGTTTTTTGCCCTTTAAATTATTGTGGCAACGCATGCAGAAATGTCACAGAAAATGTCATACCTTTAGCAGCCAGTCGGACACAGTTGATTTTGACTTCCTGAAATGACAAGAAACAGAAGACGTCATTTTGTGGAGCCTTTAAGGAGCTTTTTTTAATCCATTACTACAAGAGTACATTTCATGATGACAATGAAGATTGTAGTAACTAAAAACAACAACAATAATCATCATTTTACATGTACTTTAAATCATATCAGAATAAATGTATGTTATACGCAAAACGCAGCTGCAAGAAAGAGGGGGGGGTGTCTTGTGAGAGAGGGGCCACTGGTTTATAAGGAAGAGAACAATCTAGCTTGTCAGAAGGTACCTGGAAAAAAATATTTCATAAAAAGTACAAATCAGGAGAAGATCTAAACCACGCAAATCCCGAGACCAGCGTCCAGCACAGTCAGGGACAGCTCTGAGGAAAGCAGAGCAATGGGTCTGTAATAACAGACCAGTCCTGAAGTGCAGGGCAGTTCGGTCCAGCTTTAGATGCCATTCGAGCACCGCAGCAAATGGGAGAATGAGAAATTGCATTTCAAACATAAATAAATAAAACAATTCTCATATCCTCCTTGGCAACTTTTAGGCTAATAGCTTTTTGACAGGCTGCAATTACTGCCACGCTATCTAAGAGGTGTTTGTCTCGCCGCCCGGTGGCGGTGTGCTGTCAGGCAGATGAAAACAGCTGGCAGGTCTTGGGAGGCCCTCTGTTTATCACTTCATATACGGCTGACTATTTTATTTTGTTTTATTTTTTTAAATACTCATGATTGGGGGGGGAGGGGTATTAAAGCACCACTGCACTGCTTCATATTACTAGTCCTAGCCAGAACATTCAACAGTACCCAGTAGCAAGACCCAAATCAGTGGGAATTCAGATGTCATCCCAGTGGAAGTACCTCTAGTCTCAGCAGACTTCTGTATCACAATGCAAAAGGCTCCTCTGAGCACAGACACAGCTGACACTGAGAATACTACAGTTATCTTGGATTACATGTCCAGCAGATGCCGAGAGCTCACCTGTTTGATAATTTAAACATGCGTACAGAACCCCTGTCCAACCCACTCCGCAATCAAGCTGAGAGTATTCCTGTGTCTTATATTTGAACAGGCTGTGCACACTTAGGCATTCGTCCCGTCTCTACAACACACAATAAACATTAGCAACAGATATTAGGCTCTGGAGTGAAGCTCTCAGATCGATTAGTTTCATTTCAGTGACATCCTTATCGGGCTTCAGGATGCTACATAATTCATTTAAATGAACCTGGATATTGATTTTTCCTTTTTTTTTCTCTGCGATGCTGAAATCCCGTTATCCTGGGACTTACTCCACACAAGGAGCATTCCTGGAGTACTTACAAGTAGTTACAACAGTTGTTATGCTACCTAATAATGTGCTTATTCCATCCTGGATGGTAGAAGGACCTGTTTACTGGGTCTGGAGGGTGAGGAGAAGACTCAGAACTGCTGAAGAGAAGGGCAGCATTCTGGGAGATAAAATAAAAATAAAAATGCATAGAAAAAATAAACAGTGGTTGGGCATCTCCTGGCCCACGATATAGTGGCAGCCCTGTCTGTAAAATATCAGCTGCCGAGTCTAAAGGGCATCAATTTGTAAACCCTTTCAAAGCTGCAAATATTTTGGGTGATGCAAAATCCTCCAACAAACAGTAAACAAGAAGAATTAAAACAAAAGTGACAACTTCAATCTGTACTTTCCCTGGTGCGTTACTGCGCTCCCTGTGATAATATGCGACAGCCACCACAGGACTCCGTGGACTGAGTTATCAGTGTCAGCTCAGGCTGCGGCTGCCCTTCACCGCTGGCTCCGCACAAGAAAGCAACTCCCACACCTTTGTCTGCTTGACAGGCAGGAGCTACAGTCGGTTTTTAAATCAGCAGCTCAGTGGTGTAAGATCCTCAAGAAGCTACATTGTGGAAAAGGTGTGAAAGGCTTTATGGAAGTGAATGGTCTGCACCCTTCTGTGATTGCTAGGATGACCAGTCACAGCGTTAAAACCCTACACAGGATCGTGAAGCAAAGAACATCTGATTCCTGCACATTTATTTAGGAAATGCTCACACTTAAACAACAAAAACAACACAAGACATATAAAAAACAAACACTCAGGTGTAGCTCTTTCGGAAATCTATGTGGTTTGAGTTCAGACCAGGGGCCGGGGGTCTGGCCAGTAAATCAGACCAGAGTTGTGTAGATTGACCACAGGTAGGCCTCGAGGTGGCAGGTCTTTACTGCCAGAGTTGAATTCCTCAGAGTCACAACTCACCGCGCTGTCTCGCTTCAGTCTCCGCCGCTTAGCGCAACAAGAACTGACTGAGCACGGCCGGGGAGAGAGCGGCGTAATACCGAGCCAGTCTGCATGAGTTAGCTCATCCTGATGGTCTGTCAGCTAAGACAGGCTTAGAGGACTGCAGATAACAGGACTACATCACTTTCGAAAAGTGACAGCTGAGGTTTGACTTCTGGCCCTACAGTCTAATAAAGCATTGACAGACTGTCAAGCAGGGTTTTTTTAGGCAGATTTCAGGATGGCTCCCAGAAACGCAGCTTCACTGTTAAATGGGAGCCGTCATATGTCATATTTTACACGTGTGACAGATGCAGATGATCATTCCCCCCAGGTTTGTATACAGCTAATTGCTTATATGATATTAAATGTGTTGAACAATTAGTATCAAAAGCAAAACAGCATCATCTGTCTGCACAATTCTTGTTTACTGGCGTAAGGGCAAAAAAACAATGACATTTGGGTGAAAGTTTACGCATAGTAAATAGTAGCATATTAGACAGATTTCTATAACGATATAGAAGCATTATAAGATCCTCTCCTTGAGGACAGACAGATGGACAGATAAAGTTCTCCCCTGCAGGCTACTCAATGACCTGTGCGATCACTGTATGTCCCGCAGAGCCACACTGAGGAAGGTGAACACTACAGTGTCCTCGCCAGGGTAGAGAGAAGAAGAAAACTTGCATCTCTGTATCTTAACCTTTCGAGCGTCACAAAGATTCAGCCGAAAACCAGAGCCTCATGGGAGGTTTAGCTATTATGTTGCGGTGAAGGTTTGTTTTCACAGGACCCCATCCCTCTCCCTCTCCTCACTGACACAGTGTCCAGTGTGCCTCCTGTTGTGATTACACAGACCTGCTGCAGTGCCCTATACTCACACTGGACGCTTCCTCTGAAATGAAACTGAGATTTCAGCACCGTTTAATAAACAGAGACATAGAAAGGCATTTCCCCAGAAAGCAATAAAGGCGAGAAATAAAAAGGAGGGAAAAAATAACAGAGCAAGCAGAAAAGTGGAAGGGGTGGGGGGGGGGCTGGCAAGGGAAAGCGGCAGAAGAGCTGTGACTGACAGGTGAGAACTCTGCTCTCCCTAGCTGCATCCTGTTTAATACATTTTAGAAAGCAGTGAGAGCTCTATTGTTTCATGACGCATTTCATAAGCAATCCTAGGCCCTCTATAAACAAGACAAATGTGGCCTGTTATTAAAAGCTGTTTGCATTGTTTTTCAAAGATGCATAATTGTTACAACCTAAGATCACTATGTGTTGCATGTTGTTCTTTGTTCTCCATCCTTAATGGCTTCTGTGAATCAATCCTTGACTAAAACAGTCTAGATTACCCTGAGCCTCACAGTAACCTAAGACCATGAGGAAACATCAAAGGCTACCAGTGTCCCAGTCCTCCCGAAGCGCAAGCGAGTAGCTGCTAGCTCATGCTAACTGAAGCCAAGGGCACCATATGCCACCACAGCTCAAGCAACAGAAAGCAGACTTGACAGGGAAAGCATGTTTTGTTTTTCATGGCGATATTTACTTATTTGCTTATTTTAATCTAGGGAGACAGTTCTTCACTTCTGGATTTTCTGAGTTTCCTTTGCGCTTTCAACAAACTAAGACATCTCCACGCTGCTTGCTGTGGTGGTGGCAGCTCTGTCTCCGGGGCTGCTGGGAAATGCTGAGGGGAGAACCAAGAACCTCCTCTATGGCGCTGCCGTCCCCTCTGCGGCTGGCACATGTCAACACGCGTTCACCGCATAGTGGCATTCGCACCAAACCCCGTCCAGTAAGAGCTGTAATTGTGTAAATCCTGTCAGCTTTAGAATATAGGGTGATTTTGAATCTCTCCGTTTCATTCTTTAAAAATCTCAGAGCCAAAGCCCCCCCCTCCCCCCGCACATGCCTCCCCACCTACCAACCCCCTCCCTCCTGTACCGTACCTTTGCTTTCTCACACTATGCTGCTAATTTAGTTTTACTAAGGAGAAGCTGCAATTTGCAAAGCACTGTACACTAGGATGCTAATTAACGGTTGTCAGGAACCAGTAACTGTAAAGTTAATGAACATAATTCTAATTTATGGCACTCAAGCTTTCAAAACTAAGGCAATAAATAATAGCTGCCTTGCAAACTACCAGATGCAAGTCATTTATGAGAGTTACTGCACATCTCGCAGCTCAAAGGAGAAGCATGAGCGGAATATCAAGGTCTCTATCATAAAGAGGCTACATCTGGCTCCAGCACTGGAGGACACAAAAGGTTTGCTAACATCTCGCTGAGCGGAAAGATTGGTCTCAGTGCCGACATCAGAAAACACTGAATAAAGCTTCCCTTCTCAATTATTACACAAACGGGAGCGAAGCAGCAGCAGCCTCTCTCTCAGTCGGCAGAGAGAGCCTGGGAGAAAATAAAAGACAGTATGAAAATAATGGAAGAAATAAAGATGTATTTATATGAGAAGCCATTATATTATCGGAAAGAAAGAAAGAAAAGAAGGATGCACATATGGCAGTAATTTCAGAGATGCAAATCCACATCTGCAGCACAACTGATCTGTCTACTAGAAAGACTGCAGCTCCAGCCGGGATGAACGCTGCTCTGACAGGGTCACCAGATAGGGCTTTGACACCCAGACAGCAGCTGGAGGCATTCCAGACACTTCCTTATGTCTTAAGACCAGCAGACCACGTGGCATGGGGCCCTGATGTGTCTGTGTTTTTGCAGCCCACCACACCGGCTCTGTGTGCTCTTTCAGGAGTACCCGGACCTCCCTCTGTTTGGCAGCCGCCGGTCATTAGCACAGGTATAGTGTAGGACCATGGAACAGTAACACGGCAGGAGCACAATTGGCCAAAGGCAGCCCACACATACCTAGGGCTGCTGTGCTTCATCAGAGCCTATACAGTAATATCAGATTTCATTTGTGCTCCGACTCTTTTTAATTAGGCTGTATCCACTGCCCACCGCCCTCCTGCATCTCCCCCTGTACCCTAACCCTCTGCAGTCCACAGCAATTTGTTAAAGGATATTTTCCAGCTTTGAAGGTGATTATATTGAGATTGTAGTCTCTGTTGCAGCTGTGCTATAAATAACATGGAAAGTGCTAAAGAGGTGCAACAGTAAATGAGCAGATTTCATTTCACCTCCACTAACTGCATCTGGCAGGGAGCCAGAACAGCACCACTGCTAACGATAAGAGCTGGTTTGTTTTAGATTTGAAGCGGACCCTGGACACAAAGGTAAAGCACTCTTGTTTAATGGTTTTAAATTGGGTTGCAGAAGTACAATGCTTTGGATTTGCAGGACCCTGGCTGCACAGAAGCACAACCTTATAAAAGTTTACCGCAGTATGCAATTGTCAAACCACAGTAAAGTGCAGGAAAGCAAAGCATGATCATGGTAGCGCATTGGTGAGATCTAATAAACCATGATGCGGACCGTAGAAAACCCTGGTAAAGCAAAGACCACGCAAGGTCTAAAATTGGCAAATTACCACACAGAACTGTGGTAAACTTGCAAAAAGGTAAACCCCAGTCAATGGGACAGCAGAATCTGCCCGCATATGCAGAATTATTAAACCTCGGTGAAAAGAGAAACGGCTCGTCTGGTGCACAAGTAACCTGAACTTCAGCTGATTGTGCCCCGCACTGTGGCTCTGTGCATGGCAGCTAGAGCATTCGTTATAACAGTCCCTGAACAACTTCAAGGTGACATCTTGAAAGCACTGCATGTTCCCAGCAATTAATTTCCATTTTAGCTTGTGACAGTTTTTTAACTGAACAGGACTTCAAGAACAAGTTCAAGTAGTGCCACTTAAAAGAGAGTCTGAGAGGCACTGGAGGAGAGTGACTGTTCCGCAAGGCTTCTGGGAAGGCTCGGGTCTGTGCAACAGAAACCGTGCTTTATGCACACTGGCTTGTCACGGGGACGGCATGAGGCTTACTGTTGTTATTCCACTCCAGGAGTAAAACTCGAATGATTCGAATCCTGAAATGGAAATCTGATAATATATATGAGGAGCTGAGGAGTTACATTTAATAGACAGATAGTGTGCAGACTGGGACCTTCCCCACATCTCTGATATTCCAGAACCTCTCCTCCCACCTGTGTCTAAGACATTGCCAGAGTGACATCACAGCCATGGAAAAGGCCGGCTCCCCAGGGGCAGGGCAGTGTGGGCAGGGCCAGGTTGTGTCTGATGGCCAGACAACAGTAATGAACCGCACAACAGCACAACATCACTGAACAGAGATCCCACAGGTTGGCTGGTATTTCATTAAAGAGGCCCAAGCAGCATGGCCACTGAAACGTCTTCTCTGTGCTTTTGTTTGAGGGTCATTGCAACACATTTTAACGATCGAATAAGCCCTCTTTCTATAGAATAAAACTGTTTTGTTTTGTCTTCATTTCTTCCTTTTCTTGTGTCGGGGGGTAGGTTCTTTTTCACAGCACAGCTTATAACTTGCGTCTGTGTGAGCCATTTCGATTTTGATTTATAGGCTAGGGCTGAGTCCTAGGCTGAGGCTGCCAGGAGCCACAATTATGTTGTGTGTCTCACGGAGGATCTCCTCTTTTCCTCTGGGTTTTATTTCGTGCTGCTGAATAGCTGCTGAGCAACCTGCACGGATGCAGATAAACTCTTGTCATGACGTGTTGTCACCGGAGCCCTTCCTGCTGGATCCTGTGAAATTAATTACTAGATAGTTCAGTCAGGTCTCATTGTGAAAACTCATGGGTGCCTGGCATGATTGACAGTGCCGAGAGAATTTCCGCATCCAGCTGGTGCCAGGAGTTCTGGCACAGAAATAAACACACAGTGCACATGTTGCAGAAAACATAAAAAACAAATGATGCATTCTCTCCCTCTCCCTCACTGTTGTAGTTCTTGATCCCTCCAGGCAATTTTCTCGTCTTTTGTGCTATAACTTGGGTGGCATAGTGTGTTTATAAAGGCTGTTTGTTTTTACATGATACGCATGCTATCTGATTGGCGCAGTAAGGGGATTAAAGGCTGGTTGCGATTCTGCAGCTACGCGGAAGAAGGAACCCATGTACAAGCCAAGGAACCCTGCTGTGCATTTTAACACTCCAGTTAGAATTGCTCATTATGAAGGTTCACAGGAACAAATCACAGGATAAAAATGTGTATATATATATATATATATATATATATATATATATATATATATATATATATATATATATATAAAAAGAGTAGAGTGGGAAAATGCCGTAGGACCCAGAGAGACGCACCACTGAGAGCAGGAAGGAGAGTAAAAAGACCGTATGGGGAGTACAAGCAACAGGCACCGCCACACATCAGAAACAAATTCGGCCAACTAGGACAGGATGTTGTAAAACATATTTAGAAATCCATAAAAATAAAAAATAAACCTCCTCAGGCAACACATTACATGTGCTAACTTCCAAAACAGAACTGAGTGGCCTGGGGCAGCAGTACAGCTCTGAAACACAACTGCAGCCACGGCGCATCGGGTTCACCAGCAGTGCTTTGGACTTTTTACATTCTCATATTGTTTTTGGTTTTCTGGGGCGGGGTCAGGGGTCACCACCTGGATAATAAGCTCACTGATGTGCCGCCCAAATGGACTGTCAAGGGGAGAGGAAGAGGGCAGAGAAAGACCCAAGAAAGAGGCGGACTCACCCCGTTGGCTTTGCTCAGCGCCTGGAAGTAAATGCTGTAGCTCTTGGCGGGCGAGAGGGGGGCGTTCCAGTAGCCATTATAGGTCTTGTTGTCGCCCACGGTGAACGGCTGCGTCACTGACAGGCTGAGGGGGGGCAGCTCGGCCGCGAAGTAGTGCGGGGAGTCGACGATGGAGGCGTTCTTGAAGCTGACGGGCACCGCGAAACACTCCACCACATCGGCTGCCCGCCTGGCCTTCTGCTTCCGCTCCTCCTTCACCACCAGCTGGTAGGCGCTGAGGACAAAGACCACAGACAGATGCTTATTGACTTTATTATTTATTATTATTATTACAGTGCCAAGTCGTTGATAGAAAGCAAGAGAGAGTATCATCGTAGATATTATAATTTGTATATTTCTTATGTTTTTTTTAAATTCCAGGACATTATAATTTGTGCTACCTTTACGATTCCTGCCGAATTAAAATGTCCCCCCCAAACTGCCCTCCTAATTGTGTCTCGCTGTTCAGCCCAATGAGTCAGTACAGATGATTAAAGAGAACATTTTTTCTTTTTTAAACACCTGAAAAAAGATGAATTTTGTGCCAGTAGGCTCAATACCAAAGTAATTTGCTTTTCAACTTCTGTCCCCTTATCCCTTTTATCAACGGTAGTGGTTCATCTCAGGTCTCGGTGCTTTGATGTATTGTTGTGGAGACAGATGAATCCCTGACCATGGTGAAATGTATCTCTCTTAATTACAAACACAAACATCACTAACGGTTCATCCAACTTTGATCTCTAATCCAGTCCAAATGCGTCTGTGTGTTGTCTGTTTGTTTGTTTGTTTGTTTTTGTTTTTTTTTGTTGTTTTTTTTTACCACTTTCTAAATACTCCACAATCACAGCAAGGATCTTCACAGCAATGACTTAAGTCCTGCCCTGTGCCGAATAAACACTTCTGACTCATGCCAGTAGAGGGAAATCTACCACTAATTAGCAGTTAAAAAGCAGCTGGAAGCAGTCTCAGGATTTCTGGCTTCGTGCTTGCGATTTTGGCCTTGAGGAACAGAAAGGTAGAGGGAAAACCCTTTATTCTAGTAGGCAGGCAGCATGAGTTAATTAGGACCCAAGCCATCTTCCAAGGTTTACATATTGTGCTTATTGTCAGTAATTAAGTCCATCTATGCCAAGTACATACTTCACTGTACATACAAGAAAATTGGGCTCAATTACGGCCATCCAACTTGTCAAGAGCTTTTTGGTAATTTTGACACAATGCTGACACAACTCTTCACAAAGGATGAAAAAGAAAATCTCATAAGGAGATGGGATTCAAACAAAGGAGTTCTTGCTTTCCCCCTCCTCAGGCTTTTAAGAAAACTATTTGTATTTAAGGTAGGCTAAATGCTAATGTTCGCTGTCCTAAAAGGACTTGCATTTTCCAGCAATTACACAGGACAGTTTAAGGTAAGATGAAAGGCTTCTTATAAAGCCCGGTCTCCATTATGGCATGCTGCTGCGACTGGGGCGGAAAAACATTTATTTTTACCATATTGTGACGCTGCCACCTTGAGCACTAACTGGCTGACCTGTCAGAACAGCCCCAGGTTATTTAACATTCATGCCAGAATTCCAAGGCAGATTAAAAGTGTCAATGTATGTGCGTGTGAGAGAGAGAAAGAGTATGTGTGTGTGTGTGTGTGTGTTTTTGTGGCTGGGGGTTGTGATTATGCAGTTTCTTATTCATTTATTGGCCCCAAATTATTTTCCTTTTACAAAGAAACAGAATTTGGAAAACAGGTTTTCGATCTGCTTTCCAAATAAAACACCCTGTTCTACAGAAAGGCATTTAAAAAACGCCTGGATTTCTTTGTTTACTTACTGACTTATTTGATCTAAAAAGCAAACAGCCCCCTCGTGTGAAGCGGGAGGCCTGAGGTATTCAGGTGTGATTGATCTGACTCCAAAAACCTCTATCCCAAGACGTGGAAACTGAACTAGTTTAAAACCAGATAACATCACTGAGCCTGCAGTGGCTCTTTGAGTTAGGACTGCTTACAGATGGGGTAAAGAGAAAGAAAAGCATTGAAGATGGAGAAAAAAATATTATGCATAAATATGTATTTGAATTATAGATGTATAACACGTTTTGTCTGTGAATTTGGCAGCTGATGTCTACAGCTCTGCTTAAGAGCGATTCGGTCTGTACAGAACCGCCTTTGCTGTGCTGAGCTGAGGGACTTCCCATCTCCACTGAGCCCTAGCTGGACCTGCAGACAGAGGTGTGCAAATCTGGTTTACACTAGACTCACACCACAGAGAAGCTGGTACTTAAGTGTGTCAGTGAGAGGGCTAACACAGATTCACTGTATCATCCTGAATGAAAGCAGGTTGCTTCTAATCTCTGACAATCAGAATCTGCTGCTATTTCGATTTTGAACAAGTTTGCGTGTCGTGCTTTTGTATTTGTTACTGTTGTTTTTATTTTGGTTGCCGTTGTTCACTTTTGTGAGGCAGGAACTCTACAGCGGGGGGGGAGGGGGCCACTAGAACAGGAGGGTTGAGCAAGAAAACAAAACTCTGAAAGGAAGAATTGTGTTACGAAGCCAAGAGAACTTGCTCTGTCTTATGACTTTGCATACAAATTGCACTAATCTGAAAGACTGCTTTTAATTCCATAAAACACCCATTGGAGCGACAATAATTATGTTTTTCACTGAGCACCAGCTTTGAACCTCGAATTGGAGAATGGAATCGTGTCCCTTCCCCACCGGCTGATGAGGGGATATTTATAATTTTGGGGTTGCATTTTTAATAATTTCTTCCCCCCAAAAATCTAAAAAACATGAGAAATTACTTGTGTACTTATTTGCAATTTGATCAATCCCATGATGCCGGACTCTGGGGCTGGAGATCGTGAAGAAGCCAGTGGGGGCGAGTGAACCTGTCAGCTTGGAGTTGAGGGAGCAGGTGCTGTGAGGGGGGCTGTCAGAGGGGCAGTACCTGACTGGGGCCCCTCTGGACTTCGCTGGCTTCAGCAGCACTGTGATGGTGGTGTCCGTTTCGTTGAGAGGCACGTCTGTCTCGTACTCCGGCATCGAGGGCGCTGGGGAGGGAGAGAGAGAGAGAGAATTATTCTACATGTTGCATGCAAAAAAAAAAGATAAAACGAACATAAATAAATAAATGAATGTCTGAATGCAAGACTAACTAGAGATAAATAAGGAAATAAATATATATGTACAGCATATAGCCATCTCTGGATTGTTCAGTAAGCATGTGGATCCCTAATATATATCAGCACATTTTGGCTGTAGACGTGTCAATCCTGAAGCTTTGAACTGAGCCTCCTACAGTTCTTAATTTTTACCCCCAAATCCATTCATCTGTGTTATATTGTCTTCTAGGGTATGATTTCACCACCCTGTGAACAAACTTAATCCAGCTTTAATAACAAAAAGGAGTTTTTGATCGTCTCGGTCATAAATACATTTCCCGGGAGCACTGTAGAGGCTAACAGGCTGCAAAACGTGCTGTAAACTGTAAAGGGCGAATTTATTAAACATTTTACAGTCATGTCACACCAACAAAAATATACAGTATCCGCCGTATAGGTCAGGAGTGAATAAACCCCATCACACTGGATGGCTTCAGAGGCTTTCAAGAGAGGACAGTTGCCATAGCAAATGAGAAAGGGGCGTCGCCAGTATATTTCATTAAAAAAATGTAAGGCATGTATGGGAATGTCTTTGTCATGAAACGCACAGATTAACAATTTACAATTACACACCACAGGCTGGGGTGGTGTACTAATAGGTACAACACGTTATATTAAAGCGTTCTCATCGTTTGTGATAGTGAAATTAATAATACAACCAAACAGGTTTTAATTGTAAGTTACGTGAATTACAAAGAAAAAAAAAAAAAAGAAAAAAAAAAATGATGTCTGGATCAATTTTAATTGCCCATCAGAGGGATGGATGTTTGGTTGCTTCAGTAATTATAGCATGTACAGCACTTGCAGCTTGCCTTCAGCAATGTCTAATTATCTTTTAAAATGTCACATTATCATTAACAATAATTATCTTTATGTATTGGACAATATGGACTAAGAAGTGAACTCAAATAAGATGCTGTGAGTGCCATATGCTGTAACAATAATACGCATGTCCTCTTCCTGGGGGCTCACTTAACGCACTTCACTGATTTCGCATGCAAACTGCAAAATGGGTCTCAATACTGTGTGTGTGTACTGCCTTTGAGTGCTGGGCATTTCCTGTCTTGTGTTATTTTTGAAGGTACAGTCACCCAATACTGTTATGATGTCCTTAAATGTATTGTTGAAAATGTCAGTTTGTTTGTTTGGTTGTCCAAACTGGGACTGTGCAGGTGATCGCCCCCCAAATATCAATCAATCAATGAATCAATATTTATTTACTTCTCAGGGTAGCCACAGAGAATGCTTTACAGATTGAAAACAAACACATAAACAAATCATAAATAATAAAATAAATCCTAAATAAAACAAGAACTTCTATAGCAGGATTTGTGGTCAGTGCCTATAGATATACAATAGATATACACCTCTAGTAGTGGGCAGCCTTTGTCGGTTGTGTATTATTGATTAATTCAGCCGATGCCAAGGCAAAATTATAGGTAGAAAAGATAGAATATAAAAAACGATTCCAGGACGGAGATTAGGAAGGAGGTCTCTCCCCCTTCCTCACTCTCTCTCTCTCTCTCACCGGATATTTTGGTGGTGATGCGCGTGTTGACCGGGGGTCCAAAGCCCTTCATGGTGCTGGCCTTGATGGTGAAGGAGTAGGTGGTGCCGGGGTACAGGCCCACGAACAGGTGGTGCGTCTCATTGCGCAGCTTGAACACCCTGCCGCGCTGCCCGGAGAGCTCGGCACTGGGGTCCAGGGAGCTGAGCGCTTTGTAGGTGATCTGCAGGAAGAGGAAAAGAAAGATCAAGTAACAGCTCAGATGTTGTTTTTGTTTAGTTTCCCCCCCAAATTTCATTTGTACTACTGCAAATAAATAAATAACCGAATTTGAAGATATGAGTCAAAAGGACCCTGCAGCTTAATAAGGCAATTAAATGGATTTCTCCCAGTAAATCTCCCCTGAGGCAGCAGAAGACAGAGCTAAACATTACATATTCGTTTCTTCTTTGATAAGGCTTCTACTAATTGTAAAACTGAATTCTTGAACACATTAATTATTTATTATAATTATAAATAAATAAATATATATATATATATATATATATATAAAATCATCAGCAGTAGCCTTATCAATCCACTGCAGGAAGAAGGCCTCCGCAAGATGTTTCTACTTTGATGTACTGGGTCTCTTTTGCAGGTCACACCAGCAGAGCTTCAGATTTAATTTTCTTTTATCTGGGCTTCCTCTATGTCTTTTATCATCTCTTGGGATCAATTCTATATCTGCTTTTGTCCATCTTTGCTCTGCTCTTGCAAGGTGTCCAGCCCATTGCCATTTTAATGTCTCCACTCTTTTAATGATGTTAACACACTTCTAGGATCGATGTATTTATTTTTCTGTCTCTTCTTCTCCCTCCACGATTCTGTGTCGTTTAGTTTTAGTTTTTGTATCATTTTTATGTTTAGTGACCAGATACATATACACACATATATACATTTATTGCATATATACTCAATACCATACCCTATATAATTATTATTGGTTTGTATGTGAGGTTTGGTAGCCTTGGTACTAGAGTGCCATTGTTCATTCATGTTTTTGTTCCAAATGAGCTCTCGATTTCCTAACTGACACATTAATTGTAGTAATAACGTGCTTAGTAAGACATATTCATTGTTCTCAGCTGAAAAATAATAATCAAAAGTCTGGTGAGCAAATGAAAATGTGAATTAAGTAATTCTGAACTCAGCTGGAACACAAACCAGAAGAGACCCACATCCTGCAGGACTCGGGCTGAAAACTCCTGTACTTTGATCTGTCAAATCCAAACCTAAACGCATTAGTCCACCCTGTATGTTAAGGGGAAATTCAACCGTCTCTGCTACGTGGCCATGCGTGATTTGGGTTTAAATATGCTGTAACAAACTCCAGTGTTGCCGTAAACAGTCTGCACAGGGTAAGAGCCTCCTGCAATTTGTTTTGTAAGGTGGCAAAAACTAAAACTAAGAGGGAGAGACAGCTCTAGTGCCTGCCGGTCTGCCTCTCAGAGCGAGCGCACCGTGCGGCCCGCACACAGACTCTGCAGCGACCAGAGGCAGAGATCAGTCAAGGGAAGTTAAGATTCATAAAATACCATTTCACAAGCAAAACAGTAAGGAAAGAGAGGGGAAAATAAATAAATAAATAAATAAATAAATATTTACCACCAGCAATCTGAGGGGAAAACGCAAATTAAATTGTTACCAAAGTTCTGGAATCTGTCTGACAGACCGGAAGGATTCTGGAGCACAAAACACTGGAAGCACAGCACTGCATGATGGGACAGCATCACTGTCAGTGCAGTGAGTCATCGAGTGAGTGGATGAATAAATGAACGAATGAATAAATGAATAAATAAATAAGCAAACAAACAGGCAGACAGACTCATTGGAAGGTTGGTCTTGGTTCAGTGTGCACAAATAACTCCTACAAGAAATGCTATCAGTCGTGAAGGAAAAACAATAGGAATCTACAAACTAATGCAGACTGAGCAGCATGACTAACCACCCAGCCAATAAAGCATCCTGTATTTATTTATACCAGGTTGCTTTGCTGGTATACGAGAAAGAGAGTAAAGCAGGTAGGCTGCTCTACACACACACATACACTGAGAGTCGATTGTATACTACAGCAGCAAATCCACAGAGAATGAGTGACGTTGCGTTGTACAGGCATCCATTAAATCAATAAATTGTTCGCTAATTAACATACAGTAACATATAGAGCCTTTCTGGATCAGAGGGCAGAAAGGAAACCGTAGAATTGAACCACCTGAGACAAACTGATATTCTACCCAGTAACATATGGAAAATGGCTGACACTCCTATATAAATGTATATATGCTTGTCAGATTTGTATAATGTAAGGTTATTGGAAAACTGTCATCAAAAAGTGGTACTGATCTAAAACACTCCCCCAGGCAAGGCACAATGGATCATATCTTCTCCTTGGAATCTTATCTTTCTGATTATTAATATATTCTTAATTTATATATTTGTTTAATCTTATTATACTTTAGGTTTTACTTTATTATTATTATTCTCACTTGCTGCCGCCACACAGCTTTTTAGATGAATCCTCCTTTATAAAAGCGCGTGCGTCGGCACAAAGAACCAACCGTCACTGTAGGTATGTTAATACCGGGCCGGCTGCCGCTTTGACGTGACTGTGGGTCTATTACTGTTACCAGTCCTGACTGCTGATATAAACCCTGTGAAAAGTGAAACTCATGATTTATTTACAGCAAGATTCCCTGAGAACCAGCTGCACGCTCTGAATTCAATCATACAGGGCTATTGCACCCAACTGCCCACATAATATACCTACCACAAGTTCCTTTTAACACATTTTAAACTCTGTAGAGAACCTGCTTGTTCATAATAAAACGCTACGAATGAATCAACAACCTATTAATAGGGGAACGTTGGCTGCCTTTATGTGCTCCGGTGAAATTTTATTTCTACTTCTTATTTGAGCAGAAGCATGAGTTTATGGTTTTATCTGTGTGTGTGTGTGTGTGTGTGTGTGTGTGTGTATACACTCACCTAAAGGATTATTAGGAACACCTGTTCAATTTCTCATTAATGCAATTTTCTAATCAACCAATCACGTGGCAGTTGCTTCAATGCATTTAGGGGTGTGGTCCTGGTCAAGACAATCTCCTGAACTCCAAACTGAATGTCTGAATGGGAAAGAAAGGTGATTTAAGCAATTTTGAGCGTGGCATGGTTGTTGGTGCCAGACGGCCGGTCTGAGTATTTCACAATCTGCTCAGTTACTGGGATTTTCACGCACAACCATTTCTAGGGTTTACAAAGAGTGGTGTGAAAAGGGAAAAACATCCAGTATGCGGCAGTCCTGTGGGCGAAAATGCCTTGTTGATGCTAGAGGTCAGAGGAGAATGGGCCGACTGATTCAAGCTGATAGAAGAGCAACTTTGACTGAAAGAACCACTCGTTACAACCGAGGTATGCAGCAAAGCATTTGTGAAGCCACAACACGTACAACCTTGAGGCGGATGGGCTACAACAGCAGAAGACCCCACCGGGTACCACTCATCTCCACTACAAATAGGAAAAAGAGGCTACAATTTGCACAAGCTCACCAAAATTGGACAGTTGAAGACTGGAAAAATGTTGCCTGGTCTGATGAGTCTCGATTTCTGTTGAGACATTCAGATGGTAGAGTCAGAATTTGGCGTAAACAGAATGAGAACGTGGATCCATCATGCCTTGTTACCACTGTGCAGGCTGGTGGTGGTGGTGTAATGGTGTGGGGGATGTTTTCTTGGCACACTTTAGGCCCCTTAGTGCCAACTGGGCATCGTTTAAATGCCACGGCCTACCTGAGCATTGTTTCTGACCATGTCCATCCCTTTATGACCACCATGTACCCATCCTCTGATGGCTACTTCCAGCAGGATAATGCACCATGTCACAAAGATCGAATCATTTCAAATTGGTTTCTTGAACATGACAATGAGTTCACTGTACTAAACTGGCCCCCACAGTCACCAGATCTCAACCCAATAGAGCATCTTTGGGATGTGGTGGAACGGGAGCTTCGTGCCCTGGATGTGCATCCCACAAATCTCCATCAACTGCAAGATGCTATCCTATCAATATGGGCCAACATTTCTAAAGAATGCTTTCAGCACCTTGTTGAATCAATGCCACGTAGAATTAAGGCAGTTCTGAAGGCGAAAGGGGGTCAAACACAGTATTAGTATGGTGTTCCTAATAATCCTTTAGGTGAGTGTATATATAGCAGACAGAAGGTCCTGCAAACCTGAACCTCATAAAACATGAGTTTTTTACAGCTCAATGAAATCGCAAATCGCAAACCACACTTCTCCCGGTCGGCAATGCAGAGTTAGTGTCATGGCTATTTCATGGGCAGAATAACTCACAGGGAAGTCTCGGGATTATATGCAGAGGATGAGCTGCAATAACACAGAGGCCTGCTGTAAGATAAATACAGAGACGAAAGGAAAGTGTACACAGAATAGCGCAACAATTTGTGCTGTGGTCACAAACAACAACAAAAATTGTGAGCATAAACAAGAAAAGTATCTCCTCTGATAACAAAATGGAGGCTGTGATAAATAAATAAATAAATAAATAAAGAGTCAGGTAACAAGGTGTCAGGGAAGGTTACACGCGACAGGGGGCCTGTTTGCCCCATTATTTTTAAGCCACTAATCGATCAGAGATTTTTCATGCTCCCATTTCTGCACAACAAAATCCATACAAAAGCTGCAATAGTTATTGGTAAGCACTTCAGAGACTGCTGGGGTGTTGTTTTGTCAGTCTGTTTTCAAAGCACGGCCCCTCACTCTACACCACCGCTCCCCTGCCCTGTGTTTCAGACCGCAGCACACACTCACAGAAGACAAACAGGCAGGGTCTCCTGGCCTGCACATCCAGCAAAGGGCAGTAGCTCAGTAGCTCCCAGGACGTTGTCTTTTTGTTGGGGTGAGTATGAACACTGACAAAGTAGGCGATTATTTATATTGAAAGAAGATGAGTCAATTCAGCATCCTTCAGCAGATGCCACGTTTTCTTTTTCTTTTATCTTTAATCCCCCACCCCTCCTTATTATTTCATTGATAAAAGCTGCTGACTTGCTTGTTTCACATGTAGTAAGCAATCAGCACCAGCAGCTCGGTTCGTTCCTGGGGTGAGCGGCCTGTGGCGTTGCCAATTTCCTGTGCAGTGCGCGGTGGCAGACGCCCACTGAGCAACACGCACTCGGTCCTGCAGGGGAGCCACTTGACAAAATCTGCGGTCTGTCACATGCGCCGTTATATAATATTCTGCTCTGGTGCCAATCAGTGGCAAGCGTGGCATGAGCGGGGTTTTTGCCAGGGCAGGAGTCTCAGGACAGTGCCAGGCAGAGCAGGCTGTGTCAATGACAGAGCAGCTGGGCAAACGGCACTTCAGAAGCTCAGGTGGCAAAGGCCCGCAGAATTCTGAGCACGATCAGCCAAGAGCCCTCGATGGTCAAGTCTGCCCTGGGGCGAGAGACAGGCCCTGCCAGCTCTGCACTCACCACTCCACTGCAGGCAGATCATCAGCTGACACTTAAAAACAGGCTGTGTTTTAATTGAGCAGCTATTTTGCAAAAAGAAAGGTCAGTAAAAAAGCAAATTCATCTACACTTGGGAATCGAGTGACTGAGCTTTAACGGACTGACCCGACAGCTGCGCCGCCCTCCATCGCGGTGCGTAAACACACACACACACACGCACGGGCATGCACAGCGCAATACATGTGAATAAAATGCACAGTCACCCCCTCTCACACACACAGACACGCGCACACCCACACGGCGAACAGCAACAAAAATATGAATAATTAAATCCTCACAATAAAATTATTCAGTCATATTCAGTTCATTACAGACTGCTGAAGACCCACGTCTGTAAGAGAATCGAGCAGTCTAATCTGAGACAGTCAACACATGAGCGCTCAAGGGACCTGTGACTGTTAATTTACTCTGCAAAAAAATACAAAAAAAAAAAATCCAACGAGTCAATAAAGCTCGATTTAGTAGGGCCTCGCAGGGGCTGTAATCCTCTGTTTCAACACTTGTTCACGGACACAGAGACTTTGAGCTTGGTGCCTGTGTTTCTCTGAGCTCTGCATCTAAATAGTCAACCCAAGCCCCCAAGATGTGTTGTACACACTGCTGCTTGAAAGCCTTAAACACAGTCTGTGTGTTTGTGCGAGTGTGTTTGCTAAATATTTCCTGTACCTACAGTCTATGCCCTCTTGCAAGAGCCAGCAATGCAACAGGTAGTAAAATAAATACAGATACACATCAATCAATCAGAAGAGTTGGGGAGTTACAGAAATGTGTCAACTAGGACAGCAATCATACTGCATGTAAGCAAGCTCGCAATCTGCAATTTAACAATCCTCTATTGACTACATGGAAAACAATGCACAGGCAATCAAAAAAATAAGAAAAGGAAATAAGAGAGAGAACTGACTCCAACAGATTTGGTCTTTTCACATCTCCCAGGTTATAGTTGTCCATTTGTCTTCGTTAGTCAGAGATATTTTTTAATATATCTCAGGCTCTCAGACAGGTCTTTACACGGCATGCCAACCTGGACAAGGTGACACACGCTCTGACACACTGATGTAGTAAGATGGATGCGTTGAAATCTACTTGAAGGATCTGTTCAGCTACTGGATGTTTTACCTGCCGTTTCTACACATGCACAGAGAGTTTGTGGGAGGAACAAAATCGTTATGCTGCACTACCAACCTCCACACAAAAATAAATACTATTAATTGGAAACAAAATAACTGTGATAATTATTTAACAGATAGGAACAGAAATAAAAGAAAAAAAATGCAATAGTAAAACTAGTGCACACAGGGGGGCCCTTCAACATTGTAAAAACACAAGTGTTTGATGAGACCATATAATCAAAAAGAGGGATGTGCAGGAAAAACAAAAACGATTGAAATCTTGAATAAACCATCTGAGGATAACATCTTAACATTGTTTGTATGCAATTCTCCAACAGGGGAGGGGTGGCCTGCTGCAGCCATGTTTAGAGTGATCTCTCCTTACGTCTGTCTTTCATTCACTCTTTCTCTCTCTCTCTCTCTCGGTCTCTCTCTCCCTCGCGCAATCGGAGCAGCCATCAATCTCTCCTCTTCACCTGAAGGATCTCTGCGCTGTCAAACAGAACAACAACTCTGAGCCACTTCGCATTTCCTCCCAGACGAGCAGCAATCAACAGCGAAACTCCCCAAGCGTGGCCTGACAGGCAGTTCCCAATGAGCGGCACAGCCCCTCCTCCCGGCCGTGCGTGAACATACAGAGGTGCCGAGAAGGTGCTGCCGCTATACTGATAATAGGGGGAAAAATATGCCACAGTTGTCGTTCATCTGGACTGATGAGTGTGTCCCCGTTTATGTAAATAACGCACTGGGCATGGGAAGAGCGTCAATTTAACAGCTCTCACGAAGCACGGGCACTTTTCTCCGTCATTTACGATTCTTTTAACAGCTGGCGACTGCCTGGAAATGTGTCTGTGAGGGGCAGGTTATCCTATAACATTTGTAATGAGAATAGGAAAAAAGAGGGAGAAATCATGCTATTAAATTCTTGCACAGCAATTACTCTTCCCAACGACTACGGCTGAACTGCACAGCACCAGCATTTTTTATCTTTTTTCTCAACATCTTCCCATCAAGGCCTCACACAATATTTCCCCGGGGTGGAAGATCGTATTCTCTGCTTTGTTAATGTGATTGGAGACTGGCTTGCTGGGGAGAAGCTGCTTCACTCTGCAAATGTTCAAATGTCACTCTTAAGCTCAAAACACAATGCCTGCTGATGAGTGTGGCCTTCCAAGATTTTACAGGACCGGCCGACAAAGGTTCAGTGTGGTGCAGAACTGACCCAGACACAAACTCACTGCAGCCCCTCATTTCCCCCCAGATTGCTACCATATTTCTCATCGTGATTTTCTCGCAACTAATAGAGTATCAGTGACTCACTTTTTCAGGATCAAAAGATGCCCATAGCTTGTTCTTGATCACATGTATCTTCTCTTTGGCTTTCCCCTATCCTTGTGTGTTTACCAGATACGGAGGAATAAAGGCAGGATGTGCAAAAAATACAATCAAGCTATCAACAAGTTTCAGAACAAAATTACGAAACGAAGATGAAGGGGCTTGGTACAAAGCACTTCGCAGTTCAAGCATTTACAGCAATCTTTTAAATTTACATAAAAATAACAAAAGGAAATATCTAAGCAAGGTTAGAGTCCAGATGTCAACAGATGGATTCGCAAGCAGAGAAATCAGTGCTGATTAGAAGGAGGCAGTTATGTAAGCAAACCAAACAAAATGAAACAAAAAAACAATACAGGAACTTAAAAAGGATTCTGTGAAAGGGTTTGTATTGTGGAGTTTGTTATGTTGTGGCAGATTTGTACGTGTTGCTTTTTAAACATGTCAACAATTTTCTCTAACTTGAAAGAGTCTCTCTATTCTTTTATTTTGATACTGTTCTCCGTGAAGCTGTGAAATACCATTCCTCTACAATGAAACTGGATTGGCAGATTATACACACATACGCCAACCGTTTAAACAGACAAGAAACCCTGGCCGTCAGCAACATGTCAATCAGGTCTTTAACACAACAAGTCAATTTTCTCTATAGCACCTTTCTGGCTATTTACCTGCTTTTAAATCTGTTTATCTTTTTGCTCCTGTGTTTGTGGTGCCTTTTTAATCACTGTGTGGTGAAAAGACTCAGGGCCCTGGCACAGTCATTACAATGGACTGTGGGACTGCTGGCAGTGAGATTTCCAATGTAATGATATTAAGGGAATACAACAAGCCCGAGTTTACTAGTTAGCAGGGAGATGCGTTTCTATCTGACACTGCCAAGATCAATACTACGGGCCCCCTGGCATTGTCACTTCACAGAGGGGTGACAGCCTCTCCGCATGGCAGAGCCCTGTTTAGTGTGCATACACACCTTCCCGATCATCAATATTTTAAATACCAATACCCTCTCCTGAACACCATCAGACTAATGGCCAGATGAGATTGCCCCCAGCCTTCACATAGTTTCGGAGAAGCAGTTTGCAGTTCATATAGTCAGTCAGATCTTAGGGATAATACGATCAGAGACTTTTAATTGAATCAATGAAAGCTATTATGCCAATTACAACAGAAAATTAGTACAAATTGTACTGGACAGAATGCATTTAGAAAGCACTGTCAAACTTATTATCTAGGAGATGGCAGAGACTAATTTCACCTTAATGATGTGTCTCTAAATAATGGTTACCTACAAGCTTTAACAAAATGGCTTTTGCTCCGACTTAAATCCATAAAATGAAAAGGCATAACAGGCTTTTAGTACAGCCCCCCCACCCCCTTCAAACGAGAAATGGATTTAGCACTGCACTTTTTATGTTGTTACTTTAATGTCATAATCCCATGAAACAAATTTTTAAATAGATCAATAATCCATTAGGATTAGAGCCCAACTGGCAGACACACTTTCCACATCAAAGCGAATAACAATTTACCTTCAAACAGTGATTTAGAAACTCAACACCAGCCTCCAAAGCGAGCGAGTGAGTGAACTGGTGTTTATTAAACTCAGAGAAGTCTTGCTGGTTTTATAAGACGTGGTGTCAGTTATTCAAATGCAAATATGCAGTTCTTATGAACAACCCATTTTGCACTGAAAGTACATGAGTCGACGTGAAGCAAAAATCAATCCCTGTTGTGTCCCTCAAGAACAGGAGTAAACTTTCTCCACTGCTTCAGAACTATTCTGAAAGTTCTCCCAAGCTGCACTGCTCTTTTCAGGAAAAAAAAACAAGAAAAAAGAGGAAAGCAAGGATCAGAACAGGAATGTCTTTGAAAGAAGGAATGTCTCGACATCATCATCGATCATTCTGTATCGGCATTCTAACCCCGAAAATCTCATAAGAACTGAAGATGTTGGTTGTTTCCTGTCTGGTAGGGACTCCAAGAATCGTTATGGTGAAAATGATGTGGGTTCACAGAGTGTACCCCCCCAACACACATACACGCACATGCACAGGCACACGCACACGCACTCAGACTTTCTGCATTATTTTGCATTCAAAGTGCAGAGTCTGACCTCTTGTATTCTACTTGACATTCCTTTTTGTTGTTGCTGTTATTATAAGTACTGGACTTCTGTATTGATGCATCAGAGAAACACAGGGACAGTTGGAAATTAATTAGTTTTTGGTGCTCTAATGCTACACTGACTCCGCAATTATGTTGTCATTCAACACAGAGGCTGTAGACTAATTACAGATTAATTAAAAAAAGAAAATCATCATCTCAATTCTCTCATCAGTCATATTTTGAAATCCTTTTAACTAGAAGTAACTTTTGCGACCGTGCCAGTAAGAACTTTGAAAACAGCACACAGGACTTTTTAAATTTAATCTATTATAATCATGTTTTACTTTGACAATTGCTAGTAGGCTTGTTTATCAAAGTCAGATGTCCTTCAGATTGTGGTAGATAAATATATTACATTTTCAGTCATAAATATACAATATTTTCTACACAAGCTTCCCTCCTCTTTTGCAGCTGGTAAGACAAGCAGAATCAGAGTTTGAGAATCCTATATGTTTAACTATTAATGCAGTGAACAGCAAGTTAACCACACAGAGGCCAATCCACACTTTTCCAACTGCACTTATCTCAGTCCTACTTAAGTAAGTTCCAGACACTCAAACATCTCCACGTCATCGTTAAAAAGTAAAATAAAGTAAAAAAGTAAGAAAAGTAAACAATGTGGAAAAGGATGAAGAAAGAAGAGCAGGGGACAGGATTCGGAACGTGCAGACGCCTCACCTCGTACAGCGTGATGACCCCGTTGGTTTCATTGGGTGCTTTCCACTGCATGTAGATCTTCTCCTCAAAGGGGCCGCCCTGTATGGACTCCATGGGGATGGGCCCAGGCACTGCAAGAGAAGGACAACCTCAGTGACACAGGCAGCACAAAGAGGGGCTGTTAATATGACTTGGATATCAGACCGTCTGTGTCTTGCCCGGACAGCAGAGACCCATTTCAGAGACTGCCAGCCTCGCTCCTGCTTTGGCATAGCTTCTGTTTTTCTGTGGGTCGTACCTCGCAGGCACCAAAGATGATATATACATCAATCTATATGGTGCATTACAGAGGCAGCACTGTGAGGGCCAGCATGAATGATGACGAATCAAACAATCGTCAGCCGTGGCCACAGATGTTGTGTTTGGGAGCAGAGGTCGCACAGAGCTTTTATTGAACTTTACTCTGCCCTATAATGAGGAATGTATGAATGATTGATTGACTGAATGATGATAGAAAAATTACCAATTTCCCTGCATCATTTGTGCCATGTAAGGGCCGCCCCCCAAAGGTTCCCCGTGTCTCTGCAGGTGGCCACATAGCTCCAATCTGTGTTAATACAGCACTGCAGAGGTGTCACAGGGATGGGCCTCGAGCTTGTTTTTGGGAAAGGAAGTAATAGACTTCGGAGCCAACTACCCCCCAGGTGTTTCTTTAAAATAATAAACAAATTCATGTATTTATTATTTAATTAAAAGAAGCGCATGACTGGTTTGGGAAAGAATCCGTCCAATGCTGTCTTTCGACAGGCCACTGGCAACACTGCTGGATTCATCAGTGCACAGAGTGGTATTAAGCAAGAAAATATCCTCCGGGTACCCTGGATAATTTTATATTCATTTATTGTGGGATAATGAGTTTAATTTTTCACAGCAAGGAAACTTATGATAATAGCTTTGTTGAGAGCCCATTTAGTCACTCTTAACCGGCACATTCAGGGTGTGTGCATTACACGCGACCCTTGCTAATTGCTCAGAGCTGATGAAAGGCATGCAAAGTAAGATGAAGAGTCGGAATTAAGAACCGGAATTAGAAGCAGGCCTCGGAATGCCATTCCACAGCTCCATTCCCACAAAGTCATTTTTATTTATTTGTGACCTGGTTTTCCCCAAAACCAGGCCCTTCAAGGTTAATTCTCAATATCAGGTTATTAATCTCACTGACAAGCCCTGAAAGAGTTTTTTTTAAAGGCGCCATACCAAACAGTTTAATCTTTACTGCTTTTAAAGATATGCCCTTTCTATAAAGTCGGGATACTTGCAAGAACAGTTTATCATCATCAAAAATCATAACCTTGAAAATTCATCCAACAGAGTCTATGCATCCAGATGTATGTATGTGTGGTAACACTGAGACTGTTACACAACTGAAAGCTCAGCAACATTTAGAATAATATCAGCAAAACACTTCTGCAGTTTTGACCCTGCATGCAAAAGGTATTTGTTGTCAAACTCCAAGCAGCAAATAGTTAATATTGAAATATCTTCTGACAATAACCACTGAAGTGTGTTGGGGGGGGGGAATTAAACAAATCAATGTGTCTGTACCTCAGTTTTTCAATTGTGGCACAGAAATTGGATGGAAAACATTCTAATCATATTTTAATTATGGATTTGACAGGAAGTTGCCAGCTCGGATTCCCTCAACTGAGTAAGCAGATTAAATTAATGTAACAATGAGGCACAATTAGATTTGTCATCACATTCTGGGTCTTATCTCTATTGTAAGAAAAAAAACGAGGGGAAAAAAAAGTCAGAATTCACACAATAGATAAATGGCAATATAACAAATTAATCCAAACTTGATTAGCTTCCTGTGTGTATGCGCCTGAGTGGCATGTTTCATTACGCTGCCTAGGCAGAGCCTCTCTTTAATGGTAACTGCCCTGACATTCTCACTGTGTGCTCTATGCAGGGTTGCGCAAGTCCACAAATGTCACACTGGTGACATTTCTCTACACTTTAGCAGCGTAGAGGGAATGTGAATGGGAAATTTGGGACATTGTTATCATTTAACCTGCGGTGAATCTACCGTGAGATTCTGCGGCGGCAATTTGTTTAGTTTAATTAGGTGCATTGTTTTGACTTTCAGCAGAGGATGCATTGCTGTAGCTAGAAGCAAGAAGAACCGCCGTGATGCTGTTGTTCTCTGGTCAATGTCTGCCTGGGGACTGTCGACGGACATCAGCTGCCATGCATCTTCTGTTACTGCTAGTGAAACATGATATTTTGCATCATTAAATCAATCAATCACTAACTAAACAATCCTTCGTTCTGTGGTACAGGAAACTCTCTCAGCGGGTGACGCACACCTACTAACTCACAGATCTGCAAGCATTCCACAACCCGGGCAGGCCGCCGCAGACCCTTAACAAGCTTTTGGATGCCGTGCCATGGCTGGCGATGAAGACACAGATAGCCGGCGGTCTGCATAGCGGAGCTGCAGATGCCCGTTGAAAACTGTGCATGCTGGCATCTTTACCTTCATCATTCAGTGTGAAGGTAGTGCAAGGCCCCCCAAGGGCCTAGCAAGCCTACAGTGCCTCAGTCAGTGAAATGGTCTGGCACCATATTGTGCTAAAACCAACTATTGTGGCATCTTTACTGCTTGTTTGTGTGTTACTATACAGCTGTAGAAAAGGTCCAATTGCTCATATAGTTCTAATAACCAATAAATACTCTCAGCTAGATCAAACAGAAACCCATAAAGCCTTACAAAGGTGCTTTCTATATTGTAGGTCAGAAAGTACAAATTATTCCTGCTCTTGTATCCTGCATGTCATTGCTTTATTGACAAAAGGACCAGAGTACATTTCAAGTGCAGATGCGTTTGTCGTGCCCGAAGCTGGACATGACGGCTGACTCCCGCTGTGAAACTGCCTTCCTGACTGAGGTCGCTTGGCCGCGCGTACTTCGGCACTGGGCTGAAGAGAGCAAGAGAACGGGAGACACACGACTGCACAGCACAGCAGAGTTGGGACAAATCACTCTCTGAAATTACACTGTCTTCCGGGCGTCTCCAAGAGAACACATTTGGGAGCAGAAATGAATTAGCCAGGAATACAAATAATGCAGGCTTTTGAATCAGAACCACTGTATTGCTATGGCTTTTTGTTATTTCCCCCCTCACTCTCTCTCTTTTTTTTTACTGCATGGCATTAAAAAGATCCAGAAAAAATGAATTGTAAATGGATTTGATACATTCCGTAGGGACCCTGGGGAAAAAAGTAAATTAAACTCGGCATACAAATGCTTTCGGATCTGAAAACAACTTCATAGCAAAGTAGAAAAGCAATAACGCACAATGTGATTTTAGTGTAACTAACACACGCTGAAAGATTTCTGAATTAATTTGCAATGAGGTTATTTTATTTTATTTGTATATGTGGAGCAGGGTTTACAATGGCAAATCAATGGAGAAAAACAAAACAAACAAAAAATAAAAACATATGACTTTCAAATGAAATGCAGAAATGGTAGAGGGCTGTTTTTCTTTTAAATCTGTGGCAGCCTTTGAGTTGATCTTACTTGCTCTTAAAAGTGCCTCCTAAGCTGGGAACATCCTTCACTAAGCCTGAAACACATCCCCACTAGTAGTAACAGAAGTCGTAAGTGTGTAGTAGTAGTAATAGCAGTAGCCAGATCTGTGACAAAACTAAAAATACTCCGGACAGTATTTAAAGGCTTTGATTGTACTGATGGACCCAAATTCATACATACCTACATACAAACATACATATATGTATCTGAAAAAATAACTGCTGGGCAAATGCGTACCCAGATTCACCTGTCCAAATGAGCGGAGAGCTGGAACGGCCACTGTCTAGCCTCATTACACAGAGAGTGGAGAGGACCCGCGGAAAGAGTGGGACCTGGGGGAGTTAGCCAGCAGCCTCCCCTCTTGCCCCAGGTCAGCTCTGATAGTGTCCACTCTCATTTCACACAGAGTTGGAGACGAGTGCAGGGTGTTATTCCACAAGACTGCCTCCTTTAGTACCGAACCGCGGTAAAGGGCACAATGAATTCCCAGTAAGCTGATTGGATCGGCTGCAAGCGAAAGAGAGGAAGACGTGCATGCAGGCCTAATTACCATGCAGGTGGGGGTCAGAAACGCAGGTAGTAAAGCAGAGCGATAAAATGAGAGTTATCACATAGAAAATAGGTCAAAGCCATCATTTTGTTGTACACAAGGGTCAGTTGCGTTGTTTATTTCATAGTGTTTTAAGACTGAACAAAGCCACACTTGTGTGAGGTTGGGAGGTTTGAATGCGTCTAGGTTTTCAAACAGGATAAATTAAATGAATAACTAACTAAATAAATAAATAAATAAATCTGCAAGCACAAAGTTCTCCAAATCATATATAAGGGAGCCAATTAAGAACTCAAATATTTTTCAGAGGCTTTAATAATGCATTTTCATGCAATTAGGTCTTTAATTGGTACAGATATATTAACTCGAAAGAGCTATCGCTGTGCTATTCACATATGAATTAAGAGATGTTCTGGGAAACAGGCATTGCATTAAGTAGGGGAAAAAAGGTAGTTTACAAAAAGAAACACTAATTAGCGGTACACAGAACACGAACACGAACCGCACACGCACAGCACGGAATTAAAAATCTGAAGATTAACGATCATTACATAAAAGTAATTTATGCTTTCTGATTTATAGGTACTCTCTGCCCAAAAGCAATAGGGACTTTCATAAGCTAGTTTATTGTTACTTTTATGTTTATATAAAGAGGTACTGCAACTGTATAAGCAAAACATATATTTATTTATTTATTGTATTTGGTTTTATTTTTAAAATGAACATATAACAGCAGCACTGTGCACTGTATGTAAAACCCAGGCGCTTATTTCTGATGTTTCCTTTGCTCTCCCCTCCCAGACCGCAATCCCATTCCAATTAGTCCTGAATTGGAAAACACTGGCAGGAAAAGAGGGGAAATGCATACGCCAAACATAGCAAATTGAATCAAAAGAAAAATAACACAGAATTTATTCAATGTTCTGCTGTTTGTTTTTCTTTTCCTGAATTTAATTCGTCTGTGTTAAGTTTTTTTTTCTTTTCTTTGTTTTTCTAAAATGCTTTTACCCCCAAAGTGAAAGAAAATTGAATTTGACATTGGTACATAATTCAATCAGTTCTGAGCAGGTGTTTGTGATGAACAGAAGCAGGCGGAGTGAGAGGGATTTTTGTGCTCCTAAACTGATTTGTGGAAAGACAGCTCCATTGAAGTGTGAGGTACACATTGCTCTTTGCCAAGGGGCATTAGATTGCCTTTCTGAATAAAAAAGTGCATACAAAAACAACGATTTACGGGTCTGTGAACAGTCATTTAAATGTTTCACCAGACAATCTTTGTCTTTCTGTAACTACAAAAAACACATACCAAGTTAGGAAAAAGCACCTATGCGATAAATGCATATTCATGTTTTTTAGGGGGAATTACAATGAACAGGACCAAAACAGTCCATACGTGTATACAGAATCATTGCACTTCAATAGACAATAAGCAAACATGTAGTATTATTATTATTGTTAGATGCAGATACCAGGCAAACACAAACAAGCTGCACGTGAGATCACGAAGAAAAACAGGAACAAGCCCAAGATGTGCATGCAATTGGTGTTAGTAGTGGGATCTTACCATCCTCCTCTGTCTGTTTCACAATCTCCTCGCTCTCCTTGCGTCCCTCAGGGTTGGCAAGCACAAGGTGCAGCCGCACAGTCACGAAGGGCCTCAGGCCGCGCAGAGTGTAGTGCGAGGAGGTCTGGATCAACTCCTCGGCCGCAAACTCGTGCTGGCTGAACACGTACTGGTATTGCACAGTCAGGTTGTAGCTGTGGCATCGTGTCACCGCATAGCCGAATGGCTCCCACTGCAGGGTCAGCTGACGTGCTCGGATATCCACCACTTCCACATTCTGCGGCCCGTGCACTGGGTCTGAGAGAGGCAGAGACACACAGAAAACACAGTCATCTCCTGTGGGAACCATTGATCTATACTGTAATGATTGTTCAGTAGATGTTTATAATACGAAGGTTTGCCAACGCCCTTGCATTGTCCTGGAGAGCCCAGGAATAACAGATTAATCTCCAAGAGACTCCAAGAGGAGGCGAACCATTAGAAGGATTCATCTAAATGACTATTGAATAGCGATTTAGACTTACATTTTGATTAGCTATGCAGCGACAGTTGGAAAGTCAGCACTAATTCACCTAACCATAATGACCAAACTTTTTCTCCACTACAGAGACGGTGAAAAAACAGGCCTGCACCACAGGTTCAGTTCCATAGAAAAATGGGAACTCACTTTTCTGCACCCTGACTGGTATAAGGGTTGAGCTGGGTTGAGGATTAAGATAAGCACAGTATTATAGGTCATTAAAATGCCCAAAGCCCCAGCTCTAGTCAACCACAAAAGCTGCACATCTGCAAATCTTAGACACCCCAGTAGAAACACAACTCTCCCACTAATGGAAGTCTTCCAAGAAAACATGGATATAAACCCAAACCCTAAAACTCAAAATCTACAATTCAAGATTCACACAATCTGTAACACAATCCTACTTAGTTAACGCAGTAGAAACAACCCTAAGACTAACAGAAGAATACATTTACAGAGAAAGGTAACCCTAACCCCACCTCAACATCTGAAGCTAGAGCCAGTCTATAGCTCAATCAATTTCTGAATAAAGCTGACAATTAACTCATACAGTATTATGGCTTAGCTGAATGTATAAGAAATAATTGAGGCATTAATCAGCATTATTTCTGCTAGCTTTTATTACATATATATGTGTTGGCTGTTGGCATTACTTTTCGGCGGCTCTTTATATATGAGGAAGCATGTTGTCTCTTCTTAATATGGATTATTAGGAAGTGAGCAGATTCCACAGCAATGCTGTCCTGCGTTGTATTCCAGGAGGACTGTTTAAGCACCACAGCTTAAACACCATTAGGTTTGTCTGGGTCCCGCTGATAAAATATCAGACAAGGCTTCCACAGGAAGTTAAGGGTGTCTCTGCTGTACTGTGCTCAGCACATCTTTGAGAAATCAAAGGCATGAAGGTTTTCACTCTCAGCTTCAATTATAAAACTTATTGAAAGCGCAGTTCTCAAGATACCGATAAAAACGCAGCCAAGGACAGAGACTGTAATGCTGCTCAGGGTGGCAATAGAAATGCTTCCATTGAAAGAGAGCTGGAAGCCATAGTAACAATAAAACAAAATTATACTGATGCAACACATTGCCAGACAGAAACAGGGCAGACAGTGTAATCACTCTGAAGGAAATGACTGCATAACCCAGCACCATCTCAGAGTTTACGTTGCACAAACCAAATCATCTGCAGTGAGGAGAAGAGTCTGAAACAATGCTGGTTATTAGTGTTCACAATCACCCCAATCACAGGGCCAGTCTGTACAAGCTGGAGAGGTCAGCCTGGAAGATAAGGATCCTATGTGCCACTCAGCCAGTTAATAGCTGGAGCTATAGATGTTTTCTCAGAAACAAGTACAAGAAAGGGAAAAAAAAACACAATGTGATTCTTCCACAGATGTACAAAACCAAATAAAAATAGTTATGCGTCAGCTGTAGAAAATCATATTGATTTATTTTCTTTGATGTGCTTATTTTTGATATATATATAAATACACTCACCTACAGGATTATTAGGAACACCATACTAATACTGTGTTTGACCCCCTTTCGCCTTCAGAACTGCCTTAATGCTACGTGGCATTGATTCAACAAGGTGCTGAAAGCATTCTTTAGAAATGTTGGCCCATATTGATAGGATAGCATCTTGCAGTTGATGGAGATTTGTGGGATGCACATCCAGGGCACGAAGCTCCCGTTCCACCACATCCCAAAGATGCTCTATTGGGTTGAGATCTGGTGACTGTGGGGGCCAGTTTAGTACAGTGAACTCATTGTCATGTTCAAGAAATAAATTTGAAATGATTCAACCTTTGTGACATGGTGCATTATCCTGCTGGAAGTAGCCATCAGAGGATGGGTACATGGTGGTCATAAAGGGATGGACATGGTCAGAAACAATGCTCAGGTAGGCCGTGGCATTTAAACGATGCCCAATTGGCACTAAGGGGCCTAAAGTGTGCCAAGAAAACATCCCCCACACCATTACACCACCACCACCAGCCTGCACAGTGGTAACAAGGCATGATGGATCCATGTTCTCATTCTGTTTACGCCAAATTCTGACTCTACCATCTGAATGTCTCAACAGAAATCGAGACTCATCAGACCAGGCAACATTTTTCCAGTCTTCAACTGTCCAATTTTGGTGAGCTTGTGCAAATTGTAGCCTCTTTTTCCTATTTGTAGTGGAGATGAGTGGTACCCGGTGGGGTCTTCTGCTGTTGTAGCCCATCCGCCTCAAGGTTGTACGTGTTGTGGCTTCACAAATGCTTTGCTGCATACCTCGGTTGTAACGAGTGGTTATTTCAGCCAAAGTTGCTCTTCTATCAGCTTGAATCAGTCGGCCCATTCTCCTCTGACCTCTAGCATCAATAAGGCATTTTCGCCCACAGGACTGCCGCATACTGGATGTTTTTCCCTTTTCACACCATTCTTTGTAAACCCTAGAAATGGTTGTGCGTGAAAATCCCAGTAACTGAGCAGATTGTGAAATACTCAGACCGGCCCGTCTGGCACCAACAACCATGCCACGCTCAAAATTGCTTAAATCACCTTTCTTTCCCATTCAGACATTCAGTTTGGAGTTCAGGAGATTGTCTTGACCAGGACCACACCCCTAAATGCATTGAAGCAACTGCCATGTGATTGGTTGGTTAGATCATTGCATTAATGAGAAATTGAACAGGTGTTCCTAATAATCCTTTAGGTGAGTGTATATATGTGTGTGTGTGGAGGTATATATCTTATGAACTTGAAATGAGACAGGTGCTCCTATGATCTTTCCTTTAGTGACTAAACAAGCGGAGAAGAAGAGAAACAAAAGAAACAATTTCCTTGTAACAATTATGGTGTTTTTAAGCAGCCCACTTTGATTAACATTGTTGTGGTTGTGGTGAATCAATGACGAGTTCATCACAGAAGTGTTCTGCCTACTAATAACTCCTGTGCAGTAGAACAGGGCTTCCCACCCAGTGTGCCATGGCTTGCGGTGTGCCATCAGGCATGAGCAGGTGTGCCAAAGAGTGAAAAAAAAAAAGTCAGTTGTTTGATTTCAAGTTGATAATGGGGTGGGTGGGCGAGAGAGGCGGGGGTGCCACACAGTGTTGTGTTAAAAAGGCTTGTCTTATGCTCGAGGAGGCTGGAGTTCTGCAGAATAACGGACCTGAACAGAGGAGAACAGCGCAGCGCAGCACTGGCCATACCGTCCTGACTCGATAACGAAGCCAATTAGAATTAGTGTGGGCATGGCAGCTCCTCTCTTTCCCCAAGTGCTGAACTGGGGCTCACACCAGTCATAGCTGATCGATGGGTGCAGAGCAGGGTCATTAATTCCAGACCTGGGGGAGATATGCACTGGGAAAAACAGGGAGGGAATCAATCATCCTGCCAGCTCCCCTCCCTGCTGCCTCCCGTCGCCCTGCTCCGCCACTCTGCCACATTAATCACCGTGTTTTTGTCAACAGGGTACAGAGGAAATTGCAAGCGATAAACATATCAACGGATGACTGGGATAGGTGATTTCAGAGGCCTTTAAAGTTAGACCATTTTGAGGGAAAAACTAAAATCTGATAAGTCTACATGTCAGCAGCTTCCGATTTAAGGGCCATGCATCCCCCCAAGACAGACTACTGAGTGGCACTGTTACTCAAGTTTATTCCTCTTTCTTCTCATTTTTGTATGAGTTTCTTTTTTTTTTTTATCAGTCGTCTGACATTTTCGACAAAACAAACAAAACGTCTATTTCAATATGCTATAAGCTGAAAAATACCAGGAGACGGAGAAAACAGCAAATGAATCTCAACGCTAAGAGGAAACAAATCTATCAATTTTTTTTCTTTTCCCTAGAGCAGTTGAATTCCCCCTCAAAAAATAATAAGACCGTTATGATATTTTTATGGAGAAACAAAATACATGAAAGACCAATTCAGAAACCGCTTTGTTCAACTCTGAATGCAAGCGTCTCACTCCAATGGAACAAATCACAGATTTCTTCTTAAGAGAAATATAAATATAACTAAAATGAGTTTTGTGTTGCAATACACATTCACTTGGATCCAAGTGGTCAAAATGTATTTTTTCTTTCATAAGTGAATGTGTATTGCAACACAAAACTCATTTTAGTTATATTTATATTTCTCTTAAGAAGAAATCTGTGATTTGTTCGACTGGAGAGAGACGCTTGCATCCAGAGTTGGCTGAACTAAACAAAGCGGTTTCTGAATTGATTTCTTTTTTTTTTTGACTGACATTTGCCACAGGCTTTGAAAATGCATGATTAGGGGTGACCTATAAAACCCTCTGGACCGAGGCTGGCCTCACCTGATGCAGTTACACTGCTTTGTTGCTGATGTAAGCTGCCGTTTTTTTCTCTACTGCACCAAAAACAGCAATTAGTTGAGCTACAGTACTTCAGGATGCCCTACCTTTAAAGCAGGGCTAGTATATTAGCATCAGGCATGGGGAACACACCAATAGGATAAGTCAAATGTTTTTATTTTGTTCATTATTTGAGTAAGTCAGATAGAGATATCATTTCTCTGTGACTCCGTCTCCTGCAGAGCTGCGGCTTTATAATTGGTAAGCTGGAGCTGCCGAGCTTCTGAATCAACAACAACAAGAGAAAAATCTATTCTTCTCCAGCAATTTCCTGCTAACACAACCCACAGGGCTGTGACAGTCCAGCTCTGGCAAATTTGCAGAAAGAGGCTTAAAGTGATGCTAAATGAAGACAATTGGGTTTTGCCCAAAGGTTAACTACCTGCTGCTGAAGCTTAATTATCAGAACCCAGGCCTGTAATGACAGAAAGTCACGAGCTGAACGTGCTCACTGACCTGTGCTAAGTGCCATTGTATGGGCAGAATGCTCAAGTAGTGACAAATGTGGTCTTTATTTACACTAATATGGGCCTCACACAGGTAGCTGCATGAGAGATTGGCAGATAATTAAAATCTTAATTCAGAGCCTGTTACTGGGAATGCACGGAGGTTGCTGTACCAGAAAGCCCCCGGCGTGCTCCCCGGCTCTGCGCTCGCCAGTCCCGCACTGAGCTGCAGCTCGGAAGCGCTGGCCAACACAATACAACACAACAACACTGCGACTCCTCAACAACAGGGACTTTCATGTATCTGTGGGTAAACAATCTGAGCTGGGGAGGAAGTCCAAAAAAACAGGACGAAAGAAAGAACAATCACTATCATGCTCTGAGAGTACCGAGTAGCCTGCCGAGATGGAGATGAAATAATAAGCGTTGCCTCATACTAGGCCCTAATGGTGTTTATTAACATAAATCGCCAGTTCTTTGGATCCATTAGAAAATCGTTCAATATATCACAATCCATGCATTGCTCTTTCCCTGCACCGCTCCGGGCCCTGCCTCCTGGCCCTATCACATCTCGCGCTGGCATATTTGCATTTGAAACGAGTTACAGAGGTAGAAATCAATATTTAAATGAAACGGATTCACATTCCTATTTTTCCCCGCCGTGCAGAGCACAAATAAAAGCGTGCATCTGAAAGCTAGGGGTGATTATAGTTGATGGTTTGCTCTGTGAGAGAGCATGAGCCTTTCAGAGAGGGGATATTTGATGTAAATGTCCTTTTATACCAAAATAACATTAATTATATCCTCAAAAGCAGTATTGTGTTTTGTGTGCAGTCTAAGCAAGGCAGTCTTCCTTCACACCCCTATTAGAGGCTGGATGGCACACAGAAAACAAGTGCTATTGTGAATGCACATAATTATCGAGGAGTCTGCATGTTTGAGGCCATTTCATCCGACATCCGTCTCATGCTGAGGTGTGTTGGTCACGTGGGCTGAGGTGAAAAAGTCACCACAGTACTCCCAGGCGAGGAGGAGTCGTACCCAGGCACTGTAAGGGGATCTAAGTGCTGCTGTGTCTTTCCTTTGTCGGGAAAAAATGGGGGTCTAAATTACTCAGACGTGAATAATAATTTGACTCTGGGCATTTGTTGTATGGCTGCTCGGTGTAATTGAGCACTCCGGTCTCCGCTGGCCCGTGCCTGGCTCTGTTTGTCCCTGAGTGCCAAGAAATGCTACAAGAGGAAGAGGCAGAGGTGTAAACACAGGGTGTAGAAAACTGATTTCATAGAAAGAAAATCGCCTAGATGAAGAATGAGAGGATAGAGGGAATGCACAGCCACAGAGGGTACAAGGCTGCCACTGAGACACACCAACAGAGACAGCTCAGAGTGCCATCCTTTCATCACGGCACAGACTGAGATCAAAGCTCTAGTTCAGTCCACCGCTATTTCATACGAAACACACTGCAGGTCTGCAACGCCCTCACAAACACAAGCAGATACGAGCTCTCTGTTTACCGCATCTTTTCAACCCCCTGTCACAAAGATAAAGGACAGCCAGTTCGTTGCAGTGCTGTACAGCACCGTGCTGATGGCTGTGCAGGTGACCTAGCAATGACAAAGGCTGCTTTGGGGATCACTAATGGAGACAAGACCCTGAGATGCGATGCTCGAAAAAAATATATATATTGTTTTCCTCCACTTCTGTATGTTCTTACAATTCTCCAACCCATAAACCACAAAATGCTGTAAGATACACAGAGAGCATGTCTGTTGAAATACTCTGAGGTACACTACATGGCAGAGACTGGAATATTAGGAGAAAGCTATCACGACAGAGTAAGCAAAATATACCTGTTGTTGTTTTTTTAATCCAGATGATTGTGTTGTGTAACAAAAACGAACAAAAGAGATTAAACTTCTCAGGTTTGTTATTTTCTCCCCCCCAAGTTCCCTAACACACCACGCAGGTCAGACACCGAATATGAAATCACTGTCTTTCTCAATTTGCAGCCATCTTCCACGGAAAGGGTCACGCTGACCTCGGTGAACGAAGCCCGTCTCTTTAGGAGAGTTCAAACTCTTTTTTTTGGACTGTTCTCGGATTAATGAGCAGCCTGTCTGGGGGAGCAGCTCAGCCCTCCAGTCTTCAGATGGCCTTTCTGACTCAGAGCTATCTGTTAAAGCAGGTGAGGTAGACCCCTCAGATCTGCCGAGAGTGATATGATTTATGGAGTAAACGCTTCGCTGAGCTCTGAAACCGCTTCCCCATCCACCGTTCCCAGCGCAGTCGCCCTGCTTTTTACACGGCCCCTCTCATGCTGTGCGTTGCAGCTCACACACTTAAACAAAGCACAATTAGAGAGATTGCACGGTCGAGCAGGCCGGAGTGCAAATGTTCCCTGATTGCGCGCTGCTATGCTCCACTCAGATGGCCCACACCACCGGTTGAGAAAGCAATCGTCTCTGAGAGAGGAGGGCTCAGCAGCACGTGTACAGTCAACTAACACAGCACACCTGCACAGGCAACATTATCCTCTTCACAACTGAAAAGCTTCATCTATGTGCATTGAAATGCAAACAACACGCTGATGCTAAGAGCGAGTTTGATTGTTGCGTTGTGTTGTGTTTTATTCTCCACAGTATTTCCCTATAGAAAGACTATTTCAAACAGCTCTTGCTGGCTGCCCCTCTATGACCTGACCCCTTTGATTTCCATTATGTTAAATTTAATTGTGCTCGATTTAATAATGTTCATTGTTCCTGAAATTAGACGTCTGTTTAAAATCAGCTTGCATTCTGGTTTCTAATCTCCGGCAAACTTCTGAAGCATTACATGGTGTGTTTGTTTGTTTGATATTGTTTCTTACAATTTCAAAGATACACAGGGGCCTATATTTTGTTAAGATAATCTATTTCTAAATAGAGATATAAATAATAATACATTGAATTCAATCTGTGATATTGTTTCTACCTAAATCTGTGTTTCCATGGCACAGGCAAACACTACAGTGCTCCTCTTTCAGAATGCATTCCCCACCTCTCAGCCGCTACACACTTCACCACACCTCCACAACGGCTGCGCTGAATTCATGACAGGAAAGGATGAGGCCGAGGTGGTTTGTGGCAACACTGTGCTCTCCCTCTCTCAATCAATTAAATATCAGGTTGCACTATGAATGCAGTCTACATATCTATCACAGGGGTCAGAGTCATTCTGCAGATATCATTGTCTTGGTATTTTGTCAGTAAGACACACAAACATGGACATGTCTACACCATAATAATTACACACAAATCACTGTCCTTCATCTTCACCTCCCCTTCCATTGCATTAGTGTTCGATCAATCACCACTATTCCCACTAGTGCTAAAACTTCTGCAGCTACCACCACTAACAATTCATATTGTATCACTCTTTGGCACTTCATAACTCACTGTTGCTTCAGTATAAATATACTGTTCTTGTTGTATATCAAAAGTGAGTTGAATTCTACCAGAGGAAAACAGAATGGAAGCAAAGACCAGGGAGATTGATTGATTTGCTGATTTATTTATTGACTGTTTGATTTGTGTGTTTGTTTGATTGTTTGTTTAATTGTGTATTTATTTATTATGTGATGAAGTAACGTAAGGACGCATTTGAGTTTTACTGCATAGCCCTCCCACAGGGAGAAAATAATAAAAAAGGCATAAATCACAGCACAGTGAGCGGGGCATGAGTGTGCGTGAGAACCGAGCTGTGTGGGAAAGATGGGCGTCCATTACAGGCTGCCTCTTACTCAAGCACCTTCAAACACTCATCTGCGCTGGGGCCACGGTGGGATCATATACAAAAATAAAATAAAAATAAACGTTTTTTTTCGAAGTAGTTATTGCAGCATTAACAGGTCAAAAATTAAAGAAAAAGACAAGGGGAGGCAATCTTCACAGACAGAAAGCAGCTACAGTTACTCAGATAATTCAGCCACAGAGAGGTTCACATCAAGAGATACTTCTTGTTATTATGCTCCCTTCACCTTAGACTGGGCTTGAAAAAGCAATCACCCTTCCCCTCAGAATCAATCAGACCCGCACTCGTTCCAATAATTTAGCTACATGGGAGGAGAATAAGTTACTGGCTGCGAGCTGGGTAATGAGTTTTCACAATGAGGATCAAGATACATCAAACGCCCGCGGAGATATTTTCAGGTACCTTCTTAAATTTTGTGGATAAAGCCATTACACTCGTGGATTGAAAGGTAAGTGCGTTTGTGCAGCTCGGGAGAGGGATTTACAGCTACTCTAACGGCCCAACTTGGGGATTAAAGGAGCGATGGCCTCAGAGTGGAGGCCTGGTTGAAACGCAAGCAGGGTTTCCATCAGAACAGGTGGAAAGGAGGCACTTTAAGGGACATGGCGGAGAACGTATAACTGCAAGTTTTTCGATCTGTACATGTGTTGTAGTGTTGGGTGCTCTGGGGGTAGACTACAGTCATGCACACATTTATATAGCACTTTCAGCGATCTAATCACATGCTATAGGTGCATAACAAAACTGTAGCAGAAGGAGACTATAAAGAATTGGCGTAAACCAGAATGATTATAAGTTTAAAGATCCGATACTAGATGTCTGAGTCACCATGCACACTTAATAAAGATCTTGCCAGAGAACATGACTCCGGTCTGCCTGTCCTCACATCCAGACGAATAACAACAACATCTTGATAGCATATTTACAAATGCACACTTTTAATCAAATTGGACTTCAATTAATTTAGATAAAGAGTGCTCTCAGGATGCAATATTCCATCCAGGGTTGTTAAAACATCTGAATTAATTTATAGCTAAGTGCTCAATCTCACTCGCTTTTTACTCTCTGACATGTTGATTGAAATAAATTAATTTGCAGGCTAAAATAAATGTTTTTTTAGAACCCTAAAGAAGAAAAAATCTACCCAGAATTAGCTGAACATTCAAAGGCTACATGCTGTGCAAATCCAACACAAGTATCAGTGACGTTATTGAAAGGGAAAACAATCTATAATCCATATTCATATTAGAGCACCACCATTTACTCAGACAATTTGATTTCAATTATAGATTACATTCTCCACATTAGAAAAGCCATGTTTCCAGCATTTTCAGTTACTGTCTTTAATATTCTATACATGTTTTTGTGTTGTGTTTTTCTTCCCCGGCAGCTATAAACAAGGCAATCAGGGTATATTCATAGGTGTTCAAGAACAGCACACACACACAGTCTAAAGCCACAGAAGAAATGCAAGTACATTAAATCCCCCTCAGTTTAATTCTGATGTTACAGTTCGGTACAGTGCTATGTTGTGCTACAGTGTGCCACGCTGTACTGTGCTGCACTACCCTGTGCTGTTTAGTCTGCACACAGTGGCTGCTGTCTACCTGTGAGAACAACTTACTCCAAGACTGTGGGAACTGGTCATCTCTCTTTGGAGGAAAAAGCAAACAAAAAAACAAATTAGCAATGAAGAAAGAAAGGAAAAAATAGTTTATGTTCAGACTTTTAGATCTGGCACTCCTCTTATGTTCTGGTGCAAGCTCTTAGGAAGTGTGTGAGAAGAGAGAGAGAAACAGAAAACGAGTGCAAGGGAGAGAGAGTCTATCTCCCCCCCCCCACCCTGGGCCATGTTGCCCTGAAGAGCGAGGAGTCTGCCTCAGTCAACAGCTGATTGCCTGCAGATGTAATATGTGGGTGCAATTTCCTAGCACCTCGTCGGCATTGATTTGTAATGAGTGGCAGGACAAAGTGCTAATTGCTCCATCTGTAATGATGTGGTTTGAATGGGGCTGAGAGAGATGCAATCCGTCACACATTAAAGATTTTTGTAATTGCCATTGAATGAAAGTGTAAAGCAATCCGATGTGCAGCACAAGATGTTTTGTCTCAATTAAACACTCGGCTTTCCCTCATCGGTTATTGACAAGCATATTTTAACACAAATAAGCACGCGCGAGATTGAGTGTGATTAGCCCCTATATACACACACGCAAACATACACCCACACAAAAGGTAGTCATATTTTTTTTGTTTCTCTCTCTCTCTGTACAAATAGGTCTCACTCTGGCTGCAATGCAAAGGGCTCTGCCTGCTCTGAACTCCAGAACAGCAATAATTCTCCATCACCGCCACACAGTTCACAGTGGAGGTTTGGTCGGCATTATGCATATCTCCTGCCTTTGTCAAACTTCTTTATAGCACCAGTTTTTTAAATTCTCTGAACATATATATTCATGGGCAAGAGCTTTTCAATTTATTTTGTTAGTCGATGCATGAAGGAACATATGCCCAAACTTGTGTCATTACATATTTGCAGGGCCTATTAAAATAAAGAGCATATTAGAAATATAAAAGTGTCCATAAGGTTGGAGGCGTAACTTACGTAGGTCTATTTCACAAATAATAGTATCAGTTTTAAAAATACATTATAGAGGCTAAGAATCTAATTTTAAATTCAGAATACATTTAAACTAATAATATATTTAACTAATTATAAAAAGGATTACATAATTTGGATAGAAAAGTTAATTGCAGTGCAGTTTAATGTATGCAGAGTGTCTTCAACTCTGCAGAAGTGATCTCAGTCAGATGCACAGCAGCGTTTATACTGCTGACTGCCCGACTTTTAATGGGCTTTACCTCAGTTTAATTGTTATCTGGGAAATGGTGTGCTGCAGCTTGGGTTCAAGCTATCACAAACCACTCTTGCCTTCTGACAATGCTGACTCCTGGAACATAAATTACCACTGACATTTTAATTAAATGCTGCAAAGGTTACATCATTGTCACTCCGCTTCCCCAACTGTACACCTCTGTTGTTTCGAAAATGACTTAATCTCCTGGGCAGCCTCTTCTCCGTGATGTCACCGAAATGGTGCTTTTTGCATTGTTTTTGGTTTCCAGGGTAACCTCTGTCATCGCGTCTCTTTCCAGCCCTGGATTCACAAACCCACTGTATGGGAAAGCGGCACACAGTGCAGATTGAAATACCAAAGGAGATAAAGCTTCAGTACAGAAGAGTGACATTAGCGCCTTCAATCTAGTTCCTGCCAACCGTGCAGACCTCTGCCAGCACCACCAACTCCACTGCCAACCTGCCTGCCTCTTCTGTCAGAGTTGCACTTATTTATTTATATTATTCGATTACCTGCCTGGGTGCCTCACTTTCCCCCCAGTATCACAAAGTAGCTCTATTTTCATCGCAGACAGAAAGGGACATTCAGCTGACAGGCATCTCCGGGCATCCTTTCATCTTTGGTGACACACAAGCCGGAGGACGAGAGCTGCTGGGAGCAGGCTACGCGGGGGAGGCGGTCCCATCTCACTGACTGCCTACTGTGCGCTGCTCAGAGCTGGGCAGCATGACAGCACACTGACTGGATTAGTCTCTCTATCACCTCGCAGAGTCACTTAATCACACACTGATCTTTGGAGATTAGGTATTGACTCTGACTTGACTGGGTTGACTTTTAGTATTAATATTAATAATAATAAAAACAGACATACATAAAACAGTTCTTCCCAACTGTTCTTCGGGCCTAGACTATGAAACCTGAGTGAGGCTGCCTGCAAACAATTTACCCAGGATAATGATGTGATAAAGCAGTTAAATGTAAATAGTCCCTTTCCCTAATGCATTTCTTCATTGGAAAGGTCATACTTGCCTCTGTACTGAGCTATCAGACTTTGCAAACAGCTACACTTGCTTATCAAAACACTGGCAGTGTCCCTCTGTGATAAATGTGTGTTTTGCATTCAGTAAGTGCTGATAATTAACAACAGTGAACCTGTGCAGACTGGGTACACTTTCAGCGCTGCTCTCCATTTTTTTATACTGCCATAAAGTCAAGGAGAAAAAGAGGTCTGTTTTTTCTAATGAAAGTTAATGGAGATTTCTTGGTGCTCTTTCCTTCGGTGTCACTGTATAATATTTAATTGAGGCCCCATATTCTTCTATTGAATGACACAGGCTGAGAAGAATAGCCTTACACCATATTATTGATCTAGCAGATTTTTGCAGAAATTAGGCCATTTACCATTACAAGGCTTCCTTCTATCTGAGACGCACTTCATTCTCAACTATTCAGAGCTCTAATGAACTAAAAATTGGATTCTGATAGATTTGGGACATGGTGCCAAAATGAAGCAACTTATTGCAAAGCAAATGAACAAACATTTTCTATAATGAACAGCCAGTTATGTCTCGCTGGCGGCCTCTGGCTATCCTATCGCTGAGAACCAGACATACCACACTGCCGATCTCTCTGCGGCCTGCGTGGCCTGGCTTATAATCCATTCCGTAACCACACAAAATGCAAACTCGAGAAATATTTATACAAAATTCTAATCATTTTTCTTAATGCTACAAACTTTACAATTTCAAAAGGCAGAGATGTAACAGCAGTGTAATCACAGGTGAGATACTGTGTCTTAACATACATAACAGCAGCGCTACACAGTGTAATAACCGCAGAGCCACACAGTGTAATAACAGGAGAGCTACACAGTGTAATAACCGGAGCACCACACACTGTAATAAAAGGAGAGCTACACAGTGTAATAACAGGAGCGCCACACAGTGTAATAACCGGAGAGCCACACAGTGTAATAACAGGAGAGCTACACAGTGTAATAACAGGAGCGCCACACAGTGTAATAACCAGAGAGCCACACAGTGTAATAACAGGAGAGCTACACAGTGTAATAACCGGAGCACCACACAGTGTAATAATAGGAGCACCACAGTGTAATAACAGGAGAGCTACACAGTGTAATAAACAGAGCGCTACACAGTGTAATAAAAGGAGCGCCACACAGTGTAATAATAGGAGCGCCACACAGTGTAATAACAGGAGCACCACACAGTGTAACATCAGGAGCGCTACACAGTGTAATAACCGGAGCACCACACACTGTAATAAAAGGAGAGCTACACAGTGTAATAACCGGAGCGCCACACAGTGTAATAACAGGAGCGCCACACAGTGTAATAATAGGAGCGCCACACAGTGTAATAATAGGAGCGCCACACAGTGTAATAACAGGAGCGCCACACAGTGTAATAATAGGAGCACCACACAGTGTAATAATAGGAGCACCACACAGTGTAATAACAGGAGAGCTACACAGTGTAATAACCGGAGCACCACACACTGTAATAAAAGGAGAGCTACACAGTGTAATAACAGGAGAGCTACACAGTGTAATAACAGGAGCACCACACAGGGTAATAATAGGAGCAACACACAGTGTAATAATAGGAGCAACACACAGTGTAACAATAGGAGCGCCACACAGTGTAATAACAGGAGCGCCACACAGGGTAATAATAGGAGCAACACACAGTGTAATAATAGGAGCGCTACACAGTGTAATAACCGGAGCGCCACACAGTGTAATAATAGGAGCGCCACACAGTGTAATAACAGGGGCACCACACAGTGTAACAACAGGAGCACTACACAGTGTAATAACATGGGTGCTGTGCATTGTAATAACGAGTGCTACACAAAATCTTACAGACTCTGGCGGCACCCTTGGATGAGAAATCAGCACAATTCGCACCGCTCGCTCTAGGGGGTGCTCATTTTAATATGACAGGAAGCCAAGCGGTGTCATTAGTTATGTTTCCTGATCTGTCAGGGCTGGAGCTGCTAATCGCAACGCTCTGACAGACTGTCTCTCTCCCCAGATGGGATGTTTTGGAGCCTTGTGCTACTGCAACAGAGACATCCAATAGAGAACTATTATGTTGCCATATGCTCATGGCAGCTCCATTTGTTCAACTAAAAAATGAAGAGTATAAAAAATCTAAACGGCCCTCCAGGGGCTTCTGAAAGCAAGAAAAACAAAAACAAACACACAAAAATGTTCGCAGAAATATATGACTTTATAAACATATCTAAGTATGTCATGATCTTAGATGTACAGATAGATAGATATATAGTATATAACAAAGCTAAATGAATTATTTCCACATTGACTAGCATTCTGCATTACAGAGATCAGTGGGTAAAAGGACAAAACTAAATCTTTTGAAGCAAAAAACAAACCAGACACTGTGTCAAGCTGTCAGGGGCTCCGGGACCAGAGGGCTGTGCCAGCAGCAGGTTAGTGTGGGGAATTACTGTTTAAAGCATGCCCTCAACACATCTATTCCAGGTGGAAATTACTCCTCAGCACTCCTTCCGCAGCCAAAGAAAGCTCCCAAGTTAAATTCCCTAGATTATTAAGGTAATGCAGTAATTACTTCTCTTTTTAATTGAATCCATTAAAGTTATTCTTCTGCTTTTCAGAGAGAAAGCCGCATGGCGCGTACTCAGCACTTACAGAAGTACAGACTCATCTGCCACATTAACGCATTGCTATTCGCAAAGGGAGCGGACACCCATTAGAAACTGTGATTCGAAACGGGAGAACAGAATGAACGAATGATTGAATAAATATGTGCGTGTCTTGTGAAGAGCAATGCTGCTGAAATGTGCCCGTGTAAAAGCAGCTGCTATTGTTCTCTTAATCCTCGTGCAAAAAACCAAAATGGTTTCATCTGTGCATCACCACCATAAAGATGGTAATGGAATGACAGCAGTGTATTTAGTTTGATTGTCCATACCTGCCCAGAATCTGAAAAGCCATCCTGTATAAGGATGCTCACATGTCATAGACTGGGTGTGGCACGGATGCCCAATTCTTACAATAACAATGGCCCTACCCACTGGTGACAATCAGTGGGGTATTGAGGCTGGCTTGAAAGCATAAGCACATTAATGTTGTCAAGGTACTAACTAACTCTGCAGTGTGCTTTGTAGCTTTTTATGGGAAAAGTAATACATATATATATTGACTATAATTACATAGCTGCTATAGCTAACAGGTATTTAACAGTAATCACACTGCTGGAGTCCACGGGCCCAGAAGCAAGCAAAGAGTTTAATGTTTAAAGGCTGAAACATGTACATTTCTAAAACGGACTAGAAATGTGCCTCTCAAAGTCATTAAAATGCTCATCATCGCTTCAGAGTGGAAATGTGGCGTTTATTTTGCAGCTGTAAGTTTGAAATGTTTAATGTCGCAGTGTTTTAACCGGGAGTCTGGTATCTGTCAGCCACTGAGAAGAAAACGAGGGATGTCAAGTCTAACATGTTTTTAATCTCTCCTAATGGACACCAATAAAATTGACTTTTAATTACAGCTGAGGCGAATGTCCTCTATCCTACTTCGGTATTTCTTTTGTATGAGCAGGATTTTTACATTCTTTATTTAAATGATGTTAATTTATTATTATACCTTCTACATCAGTGATGAAACATTTGGGCAATGTTGCTCTGAATGGGAGTACAAACTAAGTATTATTATGTTATTTTCTTTCATTTCAGATTATTGCAGTCATTTTCTGTAAGATATCACTAAGATATACTTCTTCCCCTACCTTTCATATGAGCAGCTTTAAAATTCATACCGAACAACTATTAAATTGTGGGAAATGTGATTACCACACTGCAACAAATCACATAGCTATAAGAAAGACTTGTATTACACTTACATACACAAGACATTATTTTTTATGTAAATGTACTGTTAATAAAGGAACAGATGGTTGTATTTAAGTCATAAGCTGTACCTGATATTCTCTGGGATAAACTTACTGACTTGCATTTTTTTTCCATGTTTAATTTATAGGTAGCTTGCAAAGTAATTATTTGGGATTCTTTAATCTATGGGATGGGATATTCATGTTAAGATAAAAAATTTAAAGGGTCCAGATAATTCAGCTTTGGAGTAATTCCAGCTGCGGGACGAGACTGGGAAAATGTTAACACAGGGATTTGAAAGGAAAATGGATCAGGTACAACATTTTATTACATTACTCACTGTGTTTCATTGCCAGATTTGAATAACTATAACTGGATTTATTTTCCCCTCTAAATTATAGATTGAGGTCAGGAAAGCATCTCAATAACACACTCCATTGCTCGGATGGAGAAATCTATTACTTGCCCTTAAAAACATTCCTGGACCATGACTATAATATGAAACCCGCTGAAGATATAGCTTATCCGCGATGTACGGCAAATATCATATTAAATAAACAGCGAGACTGCGTTTATGAAAGGATGACATAACGATTTACACGATGATACCCGTGTGGGTGTAGTTTATATTACACACTATAGACACGTAAACTCTTTGTTTCAGATCATCCAAAACAATCAGCCTACAAGAACAGTAATTTAAACAAATCTTCAAGGGGGATTAGGGGTAAAGGTGTATTGATTTTTATTTTTTAAGATAAAAATGTCCTTTGATTTGAGAGTATGACAGTATTACTGTGATACAGAGAGGGCAATTCCACAGCTGACCTGAACAAGGAGAAAGGGGTTGCCAGACAGAAAAGGTCTTTATGTTTGAAAAAGTGTTACTTTATGATTTCTTATTGCTACTTTAGTTGTTCCATTCAGTATGATTCATTTAAAAAGAAGCTTCCAGACTTTATCTGTCTGTGTAAGACATGGTCCTCAATTTGTAACCACCAGGCTTTTTGTGGCACTTTACAGGCCAGGTACAGAAGTCAAACTGACAATTATTTATTTATATCTGTGCTTCATTATTTTTCTTCTCAACAGAGATGTTATGCTGGACAGGCTCCAACAAATACTGACAGGGAAACAGGGGAGCAGAGAGATCACGGTGCCAATATCTGACAAATGTGGTGTTAAGGTGTCAGCACACACAGCAAGGAAAGAAATGTAAAAAGAAGGGATTTGATAGCTAGCTGGCTGGCTGTAATGAAAGCTTTCATCAGCGCAGTTGACAAGGAGAAATGATTACCTTGCCAAGAAAGAGAAAAAAGAAAAACAATCGAGAAGCATTTTTATTTTCACAGCAAAGTAATTTAGTAAAATGAGTCTAGATGTACTTTTAAGTTACTTGGACGGGAGAACAGCAGTGCGGAGAGAACGCCATCCAGAGAGTCTAAAGAGGAGAGTTGTCAACCCACAGCAGCAGTGCAGCATTTAAACTAAACGCGAGTGTGCATTGTGTAAATCAGGGCTTACAGACACAATTACCCCCCCACACACGTACAGTCATCCATTTCAAGTACAAATAATGAAAACAGGAATGAAAAATTAAGGCTGCTGGCCACCATTCGCAGGGAAAGGAGTGTCAGTGCAGGTTATAACGATTGTAATTGAGCACAACACCTAGAATTTGTATTTGGAGGGGTGGCATTGGAGAATTTGGTGCTGCTTCCCTGTCTGTGTGTTCTGTGTTCTTGGTTTCATTATGCAGTAGGGGTGAAGCAGGTTCCACCCTGAAGCTACAGCTGAAACAAGTCGAACGGCAGACAGAAACATAGCTGTCTGGCTTCAGAACCATTCAGAGGAAAGAGGAAAGATCTCTGCATCTGATGTAATTAATTTGTTTGTTGGTTTACTTGTTGTCCAGAAAGAAGCAAAAGAGCAGCACTACCAGAAATGAAATTAAACCGGTGATATCCATTGTTCTCCCTCCCGTTTCTCTCAATGTAACCCTGTCTAAATAACCACCACCATACCCGCTCTGCCTTGACACCCCTTGGGTTTCTGTTAACCGTGCACTACAGTGAAGAGCAGCACCAGCTTCTCTACACGGACACGCACTGCTCGGGAAGTGTGTCCCTCGAGTGCGACACACAGAGAGGCAGAGACACAGAGCGCACTGCCATTCCGAACCGCAGGGAGATACTTACAGAGCGCACAGAAACAAACGCTGGAGCTCTGATCTCCACTCTCAGACACAAGTGTGTGCAGCCGGCACCCACACACTGCCAGAGCTGCTCACTTACATGTGCATTGATTTATGTATTGATGGATGTATGTATGTATTTATATGATAACATCCACTTCCTCTGGCTTCTGAAGGCGTCCTTCACACTCCTGCGTCACATGTTGTCAGGACAGTTGCTGCTGGTCCAATTCCAATTCCGGAATGGGAGCTGTGGAGATTCTAGAAGCTAACAGCTATATTGGCTAGACCCTGCACTGTTTTTTGTGTGTGTTTTTTATCCATGCACAACAATAAAAACATGGCCTAGATTCAAACCTGTGACCTCCAGGCAGGAGAGCTTTCCTTGCACTCCAGACGCGGCGCTGCACCGAGCTGCGGAGGCTTTTTAATCGTTGATGTGGTGAAGACAGCAGTGAAAGAGCACCACAGACTGACCTCGCTAATTGAATTCCGAACGAGGGGAACCATAGCGAGAGATAAAGATTATGATGTATTGAACTTTGTCGCATAAATATTTAAACAATTAGCTAAGAAGGAGAAGCATTTAAAAGAGCTATAAATCTGAAGTGGGACTCTTCTCTCGGTCATTAAAAGCAATTTGTTTTATTACATATTAGCAGCTGCGAAGGTTTCATCTCTCTACCAGGGAAGATAAGCAGTCCCAGTCCAGCCACCCAGCAGTGTGTGAGAAACTCAGTCACTTGTAAAAGTCTTTCCTGCTGACTTATACAGTTTCCAAAAACCCAATTAGATAATTCAGACTTGAAGGCTTTCATTGGACTAAAACTGAAACCAGAGGGAAAATCATAGCAGCTAAAGTCTCAATACGTAATTGTTTTCTCGGGTATTGTGAGCTACTGTATAACAGTGCACACTTGGAAGAGATGTTTTGAACCGGCTTGGCACACAGCCCAGCAAGGTAAAATATTCAGACATGCTCTTGTGCCATCCGTCAGACCAGCATGAGAGGACTGAGCAGAGATGAAACTCACATTAGGCTGTGTAAATCAAGCAAATACATACAGTAAATAAATATAGCAAGCAGGGATAAATCATTATAATTCTTAACGACACAGAAAAGTCGAACGGTGTCAAACATATTTCAATTGTGTGTGTTTTTTTATGTTTATACAGGAAAGGTGTTAATGTGTGCTCTTAATTTAATTAGCTCAATTAAGTAATTTATAGCACACAGCAGATGGAAGGAAAAACACGGTACAGCGAACGGGAGGGGGAGTAGAGCGGTAGAGAAAACTCCACGTATTAATGCTTTGATCTGAAGCGCAGAGAAGAGAAGGAGATTTATTATAAACTGTAAGAAACGATAATAATAATCCTGTTTGTGTTTAAGTCAAGCAGAGGTCTATAGATCTTTACATTGCAAGAATGGATTAGTCCACCTCCTAACAAGCTTTCGCAACTATCAGAGTTAAGCTAGAAAAGTGTGTCAGCAGGAGTAATGACAGAAAGAGATTAAGTGATGGGGAGACTCAACAAGGAGGTGGGAGGGGGGGGAGGGAGGGATGAAGCCTTGTGTTTCACATTAAGAACAGACATTGCTCAGAAAACCAATCACCTGGTCTGTGCAATCAGGAGAGCTCTCAGCAGCCCATACATTTCAAGAGACGGTGTTTACATTTCTTTTTTTTTTTTAAATACACCTAATCCATTCTCAAAAAAAAACCTTGAATCCTGGACATCTGAGATACTACTGCTCAGGATGTAATGATTTCCTATAAAAATCAACTGGCTTTCTTCAGAGGTCTGACCGTGGCAGTGCGTGTTGTTGTTAACCATTCCTGCATCATCGCTTCTGCTCACATTGTGCGCCATCTGCTTCACGCGTATCCGCTAGGAGAGGAGAGTTCGCTCAGACTCACGACTCCGACTGCGACCAGTGTGAGAGCTGAACCACAGCGGCGATGGTCATGAAAACAACAGTTAAGAGTACTCAGAAACACCAGATTGAACCCAATGGATCAACCGCACACAACATTGTTTCTCTTTTTCCTCCTTTTTAGTTTTTTTTGTTTAGATTGAACAGCCAGGCTTCTCCTGCACTCTTTCTATGTAATCAGACGGAGGCGGGCGTGGTTCTGTGTGAACTGGGATTTGCAACAAAATCCCATCAAAGAAAAGCAAAAACCGTGAAAGTGAAAACTACACACTGGACAGTGATGAATTCTGCCCTACACTAGCAGAGAAACACACTGGCCAGCAGTCTGTAAATTTTACTAGACCAAGGATACCCTGCGGGCATTGCGGCTAAAGAAAACAAAATACAGACAGAAAACAAACTGCTCCCACAGCCCTCAGGGTGGCAGGTTCAGACACGATGCCATGGAAGGGGGGGGAGTCTGGATAGCGACTCGGACCGCTCTGAGGAATGCCTGCATTGTCCATGCCGTGACCTGACAGCACGTCCCATGGCCCAGGGACTGTCCTACCCACCACTTGAGGTGAGAGCACAGCTGCCTGCCCTGAATACAGCACTGTGTTCTAATGCAGCCTGGCACCTGCGAAAGGACTGATAGGCAACAACTCCCACCAACCCAGCCGCCTAGAAAATGCACTGTCTTCGAGCTGCAGTTCACAGCACAGTAGTAATGGTGACACGCCTCCGTGTCCCTCCTCACCTGGGTTCCTACCTTGTTAAACAAGTCACGTCCTGACATCCCCATGCAGGGCACACGTCCCTGCACAGACTGCACCCCACACCTCCTAGTAAATCGAGAAATGTTGTAAGCAGTGGCTCCCTTACTTGATCTGTAAATATATACTGTTATATAATATATACCATTATATAATTTATATCATTTTTTATACCAGGTGCTCCTGCCTTTTCCCGAAAACGGTTTCTTTAACAGGCATTGATTCGAACCCGAGTCAGCGCTCATGCCCTAGTGCCATCCTGACAGGGCTGTGCTTTGCACTGAATTCATCACGACACACAGCTTAAAGTGTAATATAACCTTACCCCCAATTTCTGCTTTCAGTTAATGTTGAGTAGCTTAAGATATATACACTTCATGGCAGAAAGCAAAAATGCGATCAATATAAAACACTGCAAGATCTTTAACCTTAGACCATAAACTCGGGGAAAGTGCACAGACAACTGTAACCCGCTCACACACCCGTCTCCGCCAGCTCTGTGACTGCGGACGAAGGCTTTGGGATGAAGACAAGCTCTACTTTCTAGGGCCTTTTTGATATTCGCATACAAATTGAAAGTGTGCCAAAATAGCTTCCAAAGGCAGACAGAAGCATCCCTGCCTCCCAGCCATGATGTCTGCATCACAGAGGCCTAACTTCACCCGCAAGAAATTGTACGATTGATTGCGATCTGCCGTGTTCAGGTTGTATTTTTATCATCAAGCTTTTTTCTTTTCTTTTTTTATTTGTTATTGTCTTGCCTTCAAGTCAGCTAATGTATTCCTTCCTGAGTGCGTTGCCCTGGTGTCCTTGCAGTGTGAGTATAATGAATTCTCCTGCCTGTAGGTATATAGAAAAGAGGAAACAGTTTACAGCGGATTGAATTAGCATAATATGAATCACTGAGGTTTGGAATTAGAAACTTATAATTGGGGCGGCTCTGAGCAGCACTCTCCAGTCAGCTGGGAGCGGAAGTGTTTGATCAAAAGCGACCATCAGTTTGGGAAACTCACAGAAATGTCTGGAGGTAAGACCGGCGTGGCTGTGCCTGGCGCACTGCAGAACCACTGCAGGAAACTGGCACAGTTCCTGCTACATTTGCGCAGTCTTTTCCAACCTAAAAATAAAACACACTCTTTCACTAGCCTGCCTCTTTCCGTCTCTCTGTGTCTGTCTCTGTCTCTCTCTCTATACTGAGAACCACATGCCAACACACCATGGTGACAAAGGAAGAATCTCTAACTTACAAAGGTCAAAAATGACGGCAACAGAGACCTTTCAACAGCTATGCTCTCCCTTTGTCCCTCTCCTTTTCTTCTTCGCTGAATAGCATCAAACAGCATAAAACTCTCCCTTCACAATTAAACCGCCAAATTAATCCTTGATAACCTGACACAGGGTGAGGGCGCTGTGACACAGGACCCTGGAGTAAAATTACACCACTCCACTCGGGTCCCCCTGACTCACAAAACCACACTTCCTTTGCACTTATCTCGTTAACTGTTTACCAACAGTCCATTAACACACTGAACGAAATGAACTCCCTTTCCGGAGGCAAGATCTCAAACATCTGACCGAGTAACAACAAATACAATCAGAGAGAAAACAGATGTATCTATTCTGTTCTTGCTCCTGAGATGGATTGTACTGTGAGAGTGGGTGACGTGGAAGGTATTAATTCTGTTGTATTTCGCAGTGACCTGGGTGCAAGCACTCCATCTGCAGCATGTTATCTCAGGGCTTTATTTTTAATTTATACCGTGCAAATGATAAATAAATCAAGAGAAATAAACGCAGTAAAGGCAGTGCACAGAGAAGAGGAGAACAGCGCAGTGGCAGTGTTGTTAGGCAGCAGAACCTGTTTTGCCTGGTAGCATCATGGATATCCATCTCCCACTGAAGACACGTTCCTAAATCATCTGTCTTAGCAGGACAACAAACTTTTCACTTCTTGATCTTCTGTTCTTTCAATTTCCATTCAGTTCACATGCAGGTTTGCCTTCAACTTATGCAATCAGAAAGCACTAAAAAAAATTGATTCCCAGAAATTACACACTGGCATAATTACAGAAAATTGTGGTTTTATCTGATTATCTGTCAGTTTATCAAATGGAGTGTGCTTTTTTCCAGGCTTGGCTGATATCTTACCTACTGTGTAAATAATTGCCTGTGGAATTGCATTTTTGTTCTCTCTTTTCTCCTCTTTTTACCATTACAAATCCCAATTATGCTGCTAGGTACTTGTGTATTAAAAAAAAAGAAACTGAAAAATAATAACTCTCAATATATGTTTTTTCTAATTTGTAAGAAAGTATTATTTTCCCTGAAATGAATCCTTTGTGTCATTTGAAGTGTTTCATCTGATGGCACTGGCCTGCAATGAAAAAGTATAACAATACAGAACGAAGCGAAGTTAAAAGAATTTAAACGAAAAGAGCGCATTCATCTGCAACTTTAAAAAATATGAAAATGCGCGTACAGCTGGTGTAGCTTTTCCCTTTAAAGGAGAGGAATTGGAGGAATGTAATTAATCAGCCAGTTTGACAAACAAGACAACAGACATATTCAGATCCATTCAAATGGCTTCAGCCACACAACAGCAGTTTTTGTTCTGTTAACTGCTTAATTGAGAGAATTGTGGGTCTTAGTCACAATTTTCACGTGTTCAAGGCACCCAGTGACTGATGATTCAGAGAGACCTGGAAAACCTGCAGGAACAGGCCAGCCCCTGCAATCCAGCATCTCTACCGCAATGTGGCTGTCTCTGTCAACTAAACCTGATGCACAGAATCAGGGACTCTCCCCCGGCCCCAGACTCCCTGTTTACACACAGCAGTACTGAAAGTGTGTGGTGCTGCTCTTACCGGCACATTTGGTGCGCGAGAAGAGAGGCGGGCCGGGCGGGCCGGTGCCTCCTTCCCCAGGCCGGGTCAGCAGAACCTTGATCTCGTACTCCACATCCGGGTCGAGGTGCCACAGCTTGTAGGTGGGCGAGTCGACGATGTGGGTCTCAGCCCAGTTGCCCGTGGTGGTGCGATACTCCACCTCCTTCAGGATGATGGGCCCATCGCCGATGATGGAGTTAGCGTTGGGTTTAATCCACAGGTAGGTGGCACCCACTGCCAGCAGCTCTGGGGGTGCGATCGGGGTGGGCGGAGCTGTGGGAGACAGAAATATAAATCTCAGCAGAACGTATGGCTTCGGGTTTACAGATCCACAGGCTTTGCACTCCTGTTCTGAAGCCACTGCTTTGATTAGTGAATTAATCCTTAATTAGTAAATACATACAGTTGCTGTTGATCAGTTTAAGTAATTAAGAATGGGGTTGGACCAAAGCCTGGCAGTTTGGTGGAACGGTAGAACCAAGGCCTGTTGCAGAGCACACACAGCTACGACAAAAGACCTCACAGATCCAGGATAGAGTAGGGCAGCGGTAGTCAACTACAGGACAGTAAAATTAATTTAATCTCAAGACAGTTTTCCAGTCCACTGCATAACTATACATGTTTTGGAACATTTGGAATGCGCAGCCTGATAAATACAGAGAAGGAACTGTTATTACAACATACACCGATCAGCCATAACATTATGACCACTGACAGGTGAAGTGAATAACACTGATAATCTCGTTATCATGGCACCTGTCAGTGGGTGGGATATATTAGGCCGCAAGTCAACATTTTGCCATCAAAGTTGATGTGTTAGAAGCAGTAAAAATGGGCAAGCGTAAGGATCTGAGTGACTTTGACAAGGGCCACATTGTGATGGCTAGACGTCTGGGTCAGAGCATCTACAAAACTGCAGCTCTTGTGGGGTGTTCCCGGTCTGCAGTGGTCAGTACCTATCAAAAGTGGTCCAAGGAAGGGAAAGCAGTGAACCAGCGACAGGGTCATGGGCAGCCAAGGCTCATTGATGCAGGTGGGGAGCGAAGGCAGGCCAGTGTGGTCCGATCCAACAGACGAGCTACTGTAGCTCAAATTGCTAAAAAAGTGAATGCAGGTTCTGATAGAAAGGTGTCAGAACACACAGTGCGTCGCAGTTTGTTGCGTATGAGGCTGCATAGCCGCAGACCAGTCAGGGTGCCCATGCTGACGCCTGTCCACTGCCGAAAGCACCTACAATGGGCACGTGAGCATCAGAACTGGACCACGGAGCAATGGAAGAAGGTGGCCTGGTCTGATGAATCACGAGTTCAAGGTGTTGACTTGGCCTCCAAATTCCCCAGATCTCAATCCAATCGAGCATCTGTGGGATGTGCTGGACAAACAAGTCCGATCCATGGAGGCCCCACCTCGCAACTTACAGGACTAAAAGGATCTGCTGCTGACGTTTTGGTGCCAGATACCACAGCACACCTTCAGAGGTCTAGTGGAGTCCATGCCTCAACGGGTCAGGGCTGTTTTGGCGGCAAAAGGGGGACCTACACAATATTAGGCATGTGGTCATAATGTTATGGCTGATTGGTGTATATGTATGTAACTATCCTTCAGGGGATGCACATCTCCGATCTCTGAGGGAAACAGCGTTTTAGTTTGTTTTTATTACAGCTGTGAATTAACCAGCTGCATCAATTATTTATCTACATGTATATTTTTTCATTGATTTCACTGGTTTACAGGTCTTGATGATGTAGACAGAGACATGTAATCCCTAGTGGACCATGGGCCCTCTGAAGCTGAAGCTGTGCACCCCAGACTTAGTTTCACAGATCGCTATAGGTTGTTTCCTAGAGAAATAATTGTTAAAAGGATGTTTAGAGCCTCCTCTGTGAGCAGGTGCATTGTTTTCTCTGTGCTCTCTCAATTTTTTCTGGATGTTTCCCATGCGTTGGCTGTCTGTGCTCACTGTATGGACTGTGGCACAAAAAACAGGACAAGATGCAGCAGCTGCAGGAGATGTGGTGAAATAAAAATGAAACAAAATGCCAAACAATATTCTTCAGCTGACATTGGCAAAAAACAAAAGACAAATCCACACAATTTGTGTGTAGCAGAGTGGATCTATCGCTAATGAAGAGTTTTCACCAGCTTGCTGCTACATAATCAGTTCAGTCACTTTATTGGGCTGCGTCTGACCTGGTCAATAGCCCAACACATCAGCATTTTCAGCAACTTAAAGATAAACTCTCTCTGTCACAGAGGGGGAGCGGAAGGGCTATTTGCAAAGCATCACTGTTCTCAGCAGCTATTCAGCTAGCATGCTATCAACATGCTGGTGGCAGGACGATTTATATAAAGTAAAAGTGTTTTTGAAATGGAAGAACAAAATCAGCAAATTATAGAGACAATATTCCTCCAAAACTATTTGTAGAACTGCAAACAATGTAAACCAGATTTAACCAGCATTTAAAAGGTATATATCACCACTATTCTCAATGCATCACTACCAGTAAAAAATAAAAATATTTCCCAGGAGCAGAACGGGGAAGTTGAAAAAGAAACTATTTTCAGGTTTGCACTTCACTGTGTTTACACAGTTGAAGTTGTGTTTCTCGAATAAACCGATTCAAACTGCAGCCCCCAGTGGAGGCCTGTCACAGGTCAGGGGGCTCCCGGCGGGCTCGCCTCACTGTCCTTGCAGATGGAGTTACAATGCATCACAATTGCCACTTTTGTTGCTTTTCAACAGTCCCGTCGTTTCTGAGCTCTTCCTGCCTTCTGCAGAACTCCCTATCACCATGACCTATTTCCACTGGATTTTGTAAGCGTTTCAAACAGTATCCACTAGAGCGCTGTGTGGAGGTCGGCTCCTGGCATGCTGACACACGGCAGATTAATGGATTCAAACTCTGGGGCTCCGGTAACTCATCACCTAGCCTGGTGACCACAGGCTGCCCATGGGGGCTGGGAATAGGAGGTGCAGAATTCAAAAAATAAAATACCAACTCGAAAAAATCTGAGTTTTCTTTTATTACTTTCATTATTAGAAGAGAAACCGACCAGCACCGCACCCTGTGTTAGAGCTCTCAAATGCAGCTGAGTTTTTTCAGTGTCTTAACTGCATTCATACTCAGCATCTTTTTGTTTGGATTTGTTTTCTATCAAAAGTCTCAGGTAAATAAAGTCAGAGAGCTCGGCAGTCCCTCCATTCTGTATTGTCACTCCCTCATGCATCTGAAGAGCATAGGTACCACTCGGGCTACTGGTGACATCCAAACTCATTACTGGACTGTGGAGTGAGGCACAGGTGCAAGAGGGCATATTCACAGACCTATCCACTTCACTGCCTTCAGAATGGGCATTACTGTCTCTGCCTCCTATTGTCACAAATAATGCCAGCCGGCTCTGTCCTGTTTCATGTACATGTGCTCCGTTTACAATGCAGAACAGCTGTTGTGTGTCTGTTTCTCAGGAGCAGTGTGAGTCTGTAATTATTCCATCAATCAGGGCAGTAATCCCTAATGCAGTCCTTGTTTCTTTGCTCGAAGGCACTAATGAACTTGTGAGAATGAGCAACTGCAACCTGTGCTACTGTGCCAGGCTTGGATTTAGTTGTTTTTTTAGTTTTTTTGGTGGTGTAGCTGTTCTTCTGTGTGTGCGTGTGTGTGTCTTAAGTTTTTGTATTTTGTTTTTGCTTTGTTTGTGTTAAAATGGCTTCTCTGTTTGAATCTGGAGATAACCAGGTAGCACTTTTCACAGACATGCAAACAGTTTGTGTACCAACGGTGTACAGAAACGAAAAACCCGCCAGGTGAAATCAGATGGTCAGATGGTCAGATGGTCATTGCAAGGGACTGTGACAGCATACAAGCGCCCACAACTCAATCGCCTTTTGAAAAGTCTGTTTCGAGTCCACATGAACAGGCACTGAACCCGTAGGACGGGACACCAGGATGTCACCACTAGGCCCCGCTGGACAGACCCACCTAGGGTGCAACAGCGCAGGTGTGCAAAGACACCGACTGTGAAAACCCTCTTATGAAGGATGTCCTCTTTAGTAGCAGCGCATGGCAGCGATGGAAGAAGTGCAATAGAATCCAGAGCCCGCGAGGTCAGAGTGGTCACACACTTTGGCTGACAGTCATTGTTATCGCTATCCATCTCCAAGCCCCGGATTTGTGTTATTTGCAAGGCACCAACTGCAGGGATTATCGACACCTACACTACACACTCTTTCCCGCATGTTGCAAAAGTGTATCCCACCTTGGGCCTGTGCTTCCAGGTGAATCCTTTCGATTTTAAATTTGTTTTACTTATTTGTGATTAGATACATATATGTATATTTTTTTTTAAGTTATTCATTCGAAAAGGGCGACTACCCTCAGGAGGATTATATTTCTTGACTTGATTCTTACAAAAAAATCGGAAGCGATTTAGGCTTTTGTTTTCTCTCTAAACAAAGAGTCTAATTTCCTGAAATAGCGCGGCCCCTCGCTGTCCGTCTGCTCTTTGCACAATCCAGCACTGGGTTTCGCTGGAGGCAGGACACAGAGCGCTTATCACGGCTTTCCACTAAATGGGGTTCACTTCCATTTCAAATTTTGATAGTTTTCAATGTACGCTAACCTTAAACCGGATATCTATACACGCTGCCGGCGAAGCCAGTCTCTAACACCAGCCTCATAATTTCAGTCTTTATCACCTGCACTCCATGGGGAGTTTTTAAATCTGCGGATTTTTGTAAAGCTTCAGCAATCACACACTATCAGATCAAACCCCACTGAGCACAGCAGATACTGGAGAAGGAGAAAAGTATAGCGTAAAATGGGAATTTGTGGCTGTGAGACAACAATTACTGAAATCTGCTGGGTTTTTTTTGCTTTTTCTAGACATGCAAAAAAAAGGGAAAAGAAAAAAAATGCCATCGTCATGAGACGTGAATTCTGCTCCCAGCGTTACTGCGGCACAATGGGTTCTCGTCTCTCTCTCTCCTTATTCAATAATAAACAAGTTTGCAAAACAAGAAAGGTTATTAAAAACAACATAGCGGCAGATAATACAAAAACAATACCCCCACAGCTTTCAAATGGATATTAAACTAAAACACATATCCCCTTGGAAGACATTCTTCCTTGTTTCCAGACATTGCTTTTGCATTCATTGCGAGTTCATTTTGTGACTCTGTTTTTTTAGTTTTATTTTAATCATTATAACCTACGAAATTCACAGACCTAATATAGTCCAATGTAGTCAATGCGCACCAAGTCCACCTCCTGCGCACTCTACTCGCTGCTAATCACAAGATAAAGCTTTAAAGCTTTTCAATGGAGTCAGGGATGCTTAATTTTGGGAAGAGCATTTTGGGGGGATTGTAGATGGATTAGAGTTTTATTTTTAAGATTTGTACTTAGCAATACATTAATTTAAATTAGCATAAAGACCAATCCACATTTTGTATATATATATATATATATATATATATTTTTTTTTTTTTTTTTTCTTTCATTTTCAAATACAGCATCATTTCAGGGCCTACACAAAGCTATGAAAGGTATCCTGTCCACTCATGACCACCCAATCACAGCTCCTTATCACCCTGATGTGCACCACTATCTGCAGGCCCTGCCATCTGAAGCTCTCCTCAGCCTCCCAATCAGTCATTCAATCTCGCGTTGCTTTCTCTAGCTCCCATCCCCGTCTCGGTTGTGTTATCTGATGTTTTCGGTGCATCTACATTCAATAAACTAAATTCCTTATCAGTTCTGATCCCGAAATATGTAGTTTTTTTGCTGCGCTGTAACTTCGACTGTTGTTAACAAAGTCTTGATGACCAGCAATTCCAGTAAATTAAGATAACATGATAAGTTGTTTTGCATGCACCATATGGTATGCATCCTTCCCCCTGCTCTGAAAAGACAGCATATCCCAGAGCTTCACAGCAGAGAGTAATAAATATTTCCACTGCAGAAAACTTATAAGCATAACTTGCACATAGATGCCATAAGTGCCTAATTCTATGAGACTGCATTCTTCTCCATGTCAATACATTCATGATTCTCTTGTGTTTAATTACTGTGCAATACACACAGAGTAGCGCACACTGTACTGGAGCAAAATGTCCTATCATCGTGCCGAGAAATTCGTAAAACAAACAAATCCGTGACTTCGCCAGAGTAGGTCTTGCGTAAGCCGAACAACATATATCTAACAAGGGATGCATCCCCAGAGAGTTTACAGACGAGGAAAGTGTGTGTGCAGGAGTTACTGTGAAGTTGAGAGTTTTCGCTTCATTAAACGCAGTGAGGCGCGCTGTGTAGCAGATTGTATGGAATCTCACTGCTGGCGTAGAGAGGGAATGGAACGGAAGAAAAAAATGCATCAATAAATAAATAGAAAATAACATTTTTGCTGCTTTAATAAAAGTGGTGCTTGTTCTGTAATGCTGGGGGAATTAAATTAAATGAAAATAAATTAAATTAAATTAAATAAATAAACCAGCAAACTTTGGAAGACATCACTCTCAGATGTTTTCTTATCTCCCCCTCCTGTGCTGCTGCTGTTTAATCCATCTCTGTAACTCAGCTCTTCACAGGCTGCTTCCCTCCTCATCCCGCAGAGCTGCGCTTCTCCGGCAACGGTGTCTCCGAGCCCTGGCTGCTGGCAGATAACACTGCCCACCCCCCCACGCATACAAACCCCACAGCCTCTCGGCCCCCCTGGCACAGAGTGATGGGGATGTAAGGGGTACAGCTGCGGTGTCTTTCACTGTAGAGCGACCGCACTGGAAGCAGCAGATATTGTTGACTTTCATGGCCACTGACTACCTGTTTACTGCCTGGTGGCCTTCCATAATCCTAGGGATGACAAGGCCTTAAGACAGCTGGAATTGTAAGGCAAATCTGCATATTCTAAATCAATCAATTAATCCATCAATAAGCTAATAAGCAGACTGAGACTGGAGAGAAATACTAGATTCTGTTGCCCTCATGGGATTGGGATTCCTGCATAAACCAGCAGGATAGTATATTTACCAGTATGTTACTTGAAAATATTAATTTACTCTCAGAATTATTTGTGCAATTACATAAATTAATCAATCAGTCACTTCATGTATTTCTGGAATTTCACTTTTCAAGTATTTTCCTCCTCAACCTTTGTCTGGACTGAGTTCTTAGTTTATGCCAATCCATAAAAAGTGGATCACGGCTGCAGTTTGGCAACACCAGGTCTCATGGAAGGGCTGCTGACAGCTGTGGACCAGCAGGAGCGGAGATGTTTAGGGGTCAGTTATTCTAAAGGGTTGGTCAGGGCAGTGATCCCCACACATGCACACATACATACGAACACACACACGCCTGCAGAGGAACAGCCAGGGGAGGGTGCGTGAAGCAGGAGTAACGTCCTCGGCCCCCAACGAAACGAAAGGAATGAGCTGTCAAATGCTGTTACTGGCCTCATCCTTCTGCCGTCCCCGAACCCTGGCCATGCCCCCCAACTATTAATAAATTAATCATACCTGCACTATATTATTCTCTTTTCTTCCAACCGCTGCCCTAACCGCATGAAAGTGCTGAGGACAAGCTGCTGGAATAGCAACGAGGAGAAGCGCGGCTGGCAAGTGCCTAGTGTTATGGAGTCTGAGAGGCGGGTGGGCAGGCGGGCAGGCGGGCAGGCGGGCAGGCAGGCTCCCCCAGTGCAGAGCCTGCTTCTCTGCTTGCAATGTGATGTTTCTCAATGGCCTTTCCTGCCATGAGACAATTGGATCAAACGGGAGGATCTCTTGCCAGTCGGAGGTGAAGTTACTGTAGTCCACTCAGGAATGCAGGGCACATGCATGCATCCGACGCCCGCCCACTTATTGATACGCACACCTAGTGAGCATGCACCGAATTTACTCAGTGTGAGCTGGATGACACGCTTTCCTGACATTTGACTGTAATAATATCTCTGTGATAATAATAATATTTATATTATAATAACATGCTTGTGATTATGAGTCCATGGTTGACTAAACCGCAGTTTTCTATGCATGTAGTAATCATTATTCTGTAGAACAGTGTTGTGAACCCGGGGCCATGATTGGTCCCATGTAATTATAGCGCCGCTGGTGTCCAATAGAATAAATGTTTTTTTTTTAAAACCACGTCTCCGACTAGAACATATATTTGTTACTATCCTCGACACTGCACAAAGCCCAAGGCAGCAGGACGAGAATATGAGCGCGGCGCTCAGGCAGAAAGCGGTAGGTGTCCCACAGGACAGAGGTTTCGTACAGAACAAAAGTGTCATAAAAACCCCAAAGTGTCATGTAGGCCAAAATTCCAGCCTTGGCCCATACAGTTCACCCACTATTAATTCGACCACTACACCTCCAACAAAAGTCTCTTCACTCCACACACAGTGTGTCCAGGTAGCAGGACGAGAGCAAAGAAACCGGACTGGATCACAGCAGACCATGGCCCTGTTATCATCATCGTTATCGTTATTATCATTAGCGTCACTATTATTATTACTACTATTAGCCATTGTTCAATCACAGAAGGAGGAGTTCAATGCGAGTGAAGAAGGAAGACTGCAGGGCTCAGTATGTGATGTAATAGTTAGAAGATGAATGAATGCAGTTCAATAGGGGGTCTATTGAGGTACGCCCTGGGTTCAGAGCAACAGGCAGCAGTCAGACCGCTTTTGAGATTAATAGAAGCCGTTCAGGGGGTGGGGGGGTGAAGACAGTGAGATTAGAATTAAAAGGAGAGCCAGGCTACTGCATTACTCCTCTCTTCCAACGCCCCCCCCTTCCTCCCTCCCCATAGAGACACACACACACACAAAAACTCACACAAACTCTCTCACACACACAAGCACAATTCACTCACCCCCCGCCCCCTCCTCCACCTCCCCATCACCAGTCGTTATTAATGGCTATGTAACCCAGGAGTGAAAAGCACATTTATAAAGCAGAGCATTTTAATCTCCCCAATTCCCAGAGTTTCTGTGCTCTCCTTGTGTTTTAAAAGAGCTCATATATTTATGTGCTTTTATGTGAAAATTAAAATGTAGTGCACCGGCTAGACGATGCTCTGTTCTCACACTGGGGGCTCAGGCTGCAAAATAATCTTCAATCTGTCTTTACCTTTATTTTTTATTTTTATTCTTTTTTCCCCCTTCCCCATTTCTTCTCTCAGAAGGAAAGGAAGAGCTCACATTATTCTCCTCACACAGCCCTGGCAGGGGAACGAGCCGAGTTATGGAGCAACATTCACATTCATTTCACAGTCAGCCTCGCTCCTGCTATTCGCTCCTGGCGTATTCCCAACTCCCGGCAAAAACTTCTTATTTGAGGAGGGGTGGGGATGGAGTGTGTGTGTGTTTGTGTGTGAGACAGAGAGAGAGAGCGTATGTGTGTTTGAGAGAGAGAGAGAGCGTGTGTGCGTGTGTGTGTGTGTGTGTGTGTGTGTGTGTGTGTGTGCGTGTGTGTGTGTGTGCGTGTGTGGTGGGGGGCTGCGGCACATCCAAAAAGATCAGCAAAATGAACAGTACTTCCCCTAACCGACACAGTAAAGTGAGAACCCGTCAAATATGTACATACAGAGAGGGCATTATGGTCAGAGGCGACTGAACAACGTGGAGAAGGGAGCAGATTAAGCACAGCCGTGCCAGGTAGACAGGGCAAGGCTGGCATCGCTGCAGACACTCAGGCCAGGGCTGGTGTTTCTATACCAGCAGTGCAGGAAGGCTGGTTAGAGAACTGGACGGCTCTGTTTAATTAAATAGAGCAAAGGTTGCCTAGGAGTGGGGCTTAATAATCCCATTCCACTCATTTGGGGTGGTTTTCTTCTCTTTTCTCATATTAGTAATTACTAATTTCTCGTTAGTACAGCAGTTACTTGGTAGACCTGTGTGTGTGTGTGTGTGTGTGTGTGTGTGTGTGTTTTTTGTATTTCTCTTTTGCACATGCACTGGCCTGTCAGCCCCCTTGTGATCCAGGGCTCTTGGCAGCACTAACCCCCAGCCCCCTGCTCCCCTGCCCATCTCTGCAACACCTGAGCAGGCTTGGAAGACAGCCAGCCGCTGAGCTCTGCCCCAGAGGAGCCAGCCTGGCAGGGGGCTGGGGGAGATGGATGCCTCCTCTCATTTTTTCCCCCCTCTCTCTCTCTCTCATTTTTTAAAAACAATTCCCTATTTGATATCGTTAAATCGCATAAACCTCGTTCACACGCTGAGAAGCCAGCTGCAGTTTTTTAAAGCTGTTAATAATGTGTTTGTTTCTTCCCCTCCTCCTCTTCTCCTTCTTCTGTGGTTTGACAGACAGACATGACATATCTGAATATCTGCAGTCTCATCCATCACTTAGCCAAAATCTCTACCTCCCCGACACACACACCCTCTTTCTTGCCAGGAATGTGTGGAGAGCGAGTCTGAGAGAGCCTGAATGGCATCAAAAGGTTTTTTCTTTGCTGGTGTCTTCTGCAGCACTGAACGCACTGTCAAATCAACCTCAGATGAAGGCGAAAATATCCGTGAGCAACAGTTTATTTTCATTCGCGGTGCTTCTGTATTCTGCACAGAGCCAAAGACCATTATTATCAGAATCATTTAGCCGCCACCAGAATTCCCAAACACATATATAGCGAAATTGCATGAAAGCACGAAATAGACTTCATGTAAATGCCAGCGCCTTCCTCCATAAACAGGTATCCGCAGAGCCATTAGCCTCCTCAGTGTCAGCTCGCTGCTTATGCATGGCATGCCAGTGTCTCATCATTCACAGCCCGAGTCACCTGGAAAGACATCGTCTCCGGCAAACGTGACAAGCAAACATTACGGCACCACCCGTTAGACCTCTGTCTGTAACTTTTTTATGTTTGAACACTAACTGCGAAGCACTGAGGGAGTCATCAGCACCTCATACGGTTGTCTGCTTCTCTGCCGGGCAATTGATAGTTCTGTAAGGTATTAACCTCTGACGTGCCGATGAGCATACTCCCGCAACGCGAACCGGGTAGCCGGGGTTTAATATAGATTATGGTGGAATACACAATTATCCATTATCAGGGCCTGCATGAGAAACTTTAACTATACAAGTCAACTTCTGAAACAACTAAATCCAGCCACCCAATTCTAACCTCTATCACGGGCACGGACAAACACTGCAGTTCAGCGTGATAGTGGCAAACAAGTGTATTGTATTAAAGACTGCACTGTAGGCCTGCTGTCTGGGGTCAGGTGGTAAAAGTGCACCCTGTAGACCAGTCAATCGCTGGTCAGAGTCTGGGAATATATCCTAGGACATGGAATACCAAACCAGTCCTGGAGTGTCCCCTGCCCTTGCTGGTTTCTGTTCCAACTGAGCATTTAATTACATAATTGAACTGTATATTGCATGTTATCTTAATTAAGGTTTTAATTAAGCTAGTAAGAGCTCAGATAGAACAAAATCCACCAAGGGCAGGAGGAGGTACTCTAGGAAAGTTTTGGAAGCTGCTGTCCTAGGCCACTATACCAGAGATTCCTCAAACTGTGGCCCACAGTGGAGTGGAGGTGCACCATTGGATAAGGTATCAGCAACAAGCAACACGACCCTCGTACGTCTGCAAGCACCTGTAAAGCTCGCTCCTCCCTGATATACCTTCTGTGTGCTGTTGAAGATGCCCTTGTATGTAAAGAGACCCCAACAGGCCGTGCTCCTGAGGAGGTGCTTGCGTGTGCTGTCTTCATCAGAGAGGCAGCAGCTGAGCAATCAGAGCAGTTTAACTAATACCAATATGTTCCAAATTGGGTGTGCGCAACAAAAGAACACCAACAATCAGTTAGAGCATTCCACATTTTCTATAAAAATATTACAATCACAGATGCGCAGTGACAGGAATGAGAAGACACTGACTGCATCAGCTGCAGACTCGCATCAGCCAGGGGGAGGTGAAGGAGGCATCGAACAACCCGTTTGAAACCGAATGACAAGCATCAGTCGACGTGGGGACAGTTGACGAAGACTCTCCGGACAATCAGCTAAAGAACACGTCTCTTTCTATTTCCCCCTGGACGAAACCCAGAACCCTGTGCGGTGCTTAGCATTGCAAAGCTGGGGGGAGTTTTCAGTTTATTTTAACCAGCACCATTTTTTTCCAGTGGCTGTAGACGTTTGTACCTAATTAAGTACATCAAAACACGCGCTGCTGATGGCTGAAATAATGACAGGTTTGAGCGCAGATATCGCTTCTCAAAGACCCCAGCTGTGCTTTGATTGATGGTTGATACGGGCTATTACCAGCCTTACCTTTCACAATTAGTTCTGCGTAGTTGGACACTCCGGAGCCCCCATCGGAGCGGATGACGCAGCGGTACTTGCTGACGCTGCGCTGTGAGGTGTCGGCCACACTCACGGTGGCGGAGAAGCGCCGGTGGTTCACCACCCGGGTCACCATGAGCGCAGTATCCTTTCCGTTCCATTGCTGACAGAGACAACACGGGAAACATCAGTACACACGCATAGACAGACAGACACAGAAAAACAGTAAATAGATACAAACGTGTGTTATACTTTTATATATAAATAAACACATATTATCATTATGTAATATAGCAGACATCTTTATTTTGTTAACAATCAATTCATACTCTACTATGCATACAGTGAGGGAAAAAAGTATTTGATTCCCTGCTGATTTTGTACGTTTGCCCACTGATAAAGAAATGATCAGTCTATCATTTTAATGGTAGGTGTATTTTAACAGTGAGAGACAGAATAACAACAAAAAAGTTATAAATTGATTTGCATGTTAAAGAGGGAAATAAGTATTTGATCCCCTATCAATCAGCAAGATTTCTGGCTCCCAGGTGTCTTTTATACAGATAACGAGCTGAGATTAGGAGCACTCTCTTAAAGGGAGTGCTCCTAATCTTAGCTCATTACCTGTATAAAAGACACCTGTCCACAGAAGCAATCAATCAATCAGATTCCAAACTCATGGTGACAACAGTTGGTGCGATTATTCGCAAATGGAAGAAACACAAAATAACTGTCAGTCTCCCTCGGTCTGGGGCTCCATGCAAGATCTCACCTCGTGGAGTTTCAATGATCATGAGAACGGTGAGGAATCAGCCCAGAACTACACGGGAGGATCTTGTTAATGATCTCAAGGCAGCTGGGACCATAGTCACCAAGAAAACTATTGGTAACACACTACGCCGTGAAGGACTGAAATCCTGCAGCACCCGCAAGGTCCCCCTGCTCAAGAAAGCACATGTACAGGCCCGTCTGAAGTTTGCCAATGAACATCTGAATGATTCAGAGGAGAACTGGGTGAAAGTGTTGTGGTCAGATGAGACCAAACTCAACTCAACTCGCCATGTTTGGAGGAGGAGGAATGACCCCAAGAACACCATCCCCACCGTCAAACATGGAGGTGGAAACATTATGCTTTGGGGGTGTTTTTCTGCTAAGGGGACAGGACAATTGCACCGCATCAAAGGACGATGGACAGGGCCATGTACCGTCAAATCTTGGGTGAGAACCTCCTTCCCTCAGCCAGGGCATTGAAAATGGGTCGTGGATGGGTATTCCAGCATGACAATGACCCAAAACACACAGCCAAGGCAACAAAGGAGTGGCTCAAGAAGAATCACATTAAGGTCCTGGAGTGGCCTAGCCAGTCTCCAGACCTTCATCCCATAGAAAATCTGTGGAGGAGCTGAAGGTTCGAGTTGCCAAACGTCAGCCTCGAAACCTTAATGACTTGGAGAGGATCTGCAAAGAGGAGTGGGACAAAATCCCTCCTGAGATGTGTGCAAACCTGGTGGCCAACTACAAGAAACGTCTGACCTCTGTGATTGCCAACAAGGGTTTTGCCACCAAGTACTAAGTCGAAGGGGTCAAATACTTATTTCCCTCATTAACATGCAAATCAATGTATAACTTTTTTGAAATGCATTTTTCTGGATTTTTTTGTTGTTATTCTGTCTCTCACTGTTAAAATACACCTACCATTAAAATTATAGGCTGATCATTTCTTTGTCAGTGGGCAAACATACAAAATTAGCAGGGGATCAAATACTTTTTTCCCTCACTGTACATATATATAAACATGAAACATTAACTGGAATTAAATTGCATTGTAGTTATTTGACTATTCTATTATTTTTCAGGGTCTGAAATGATAAATCACACGGAAGAAAGCCAAGAAAGAAATGGGTGTTTACGAGAAATTACACAGCCTGTCTTCACGCCTCCGTCTCTTCACTCAGACCCTCAGTGTGAAACCAACACTCGAGGAAGCGGAAAATTAATCCTCTGAGACCCCACACTTTTAAAATGTAATAATAACACTCTGACAAAATGTCCCCAAAGAAACAAATTTAAATATGTCAGGGTTTTCTATATGTATTACTTATGCGGCCAGCACACTCTGTTGATTCAAATTGATTTAGAAATGCAAATTTCTCTACAACAGGTAAAATCAACAAAATAAACAAATGAGCAAAGCAGAAGAAGAGGGAAATATCATCTGCAATTCAGTGGCAGTACTGTGGCTCTCTTTCAATGGTAGTGGTCTTATGTCAATGTATACAGGAGTCAGCCAACAGCAACACAACCCTGGTAAACAGCACTCCTATTACTGTAGGACGCGCACCATTTATGAGCACATTAAAATCCCCTCATGGCCATCGACCCGGAAACTGTGCCAGTTAAAGCCATTTACTCAAGTCGATAATTGATTGAGTGAAGTCAATAAGAGCTCCAGCACAGTGAAAAACCAGGAGCGCCGCCAGCCCTAGCAGGACCAGGAGCTCCTATCACTGCTACCTCACAAACCCCCTCCAGCAAACAGAGTAGATCCAGCCACGTGTGTTGGAGGGGGTCCATTCCACTCCACTGCACTGCACTGTAGCCCAACTAGTACTTTATCTACTTGATTGACTCTTAATTGCTGTGGTGACCCTGGAGATGAGGACGGCTTCAATAATTAAGGGCCTTGTAACGAAAGGGTAGGGAACTGTGGAGCCCAGGCTGCCTCACCCTAGTGTAGAGTTTCGGGCCGAGATTCACATCCCAGACCTTTCGCAAAGCTCTTAAAACTCGACACAGGTGTGCCATGAACTTCGTTGACATCTTCCCTTTTGGGCAGAGGATGCATTCAATCCCATAAATGACCACACCGGGTTGTTCCAGAGACAAGGAACGGGAGGGGGGTGCTGGAGACTGGAGGTGGGACGGCTCGTACCTGCAGCCAAAGCTTGTCGTGCTGGGACCACTTGCCCCCAGCCATGCACTGGAAGGTGGCATTCTGCCCCACGTTCACCTCCACGTTCTGCAGTCGCAAGAAATGTGGCGCCTTCCCTGCAGATCACAAGAGACAGAGATTTCAATCAGGGCCCCACACACAGGGAACACACACTCAGGGCCCCACTCACAGGGAACACACGCTCAGGGCCCCACTCACAGGGAACACACGGTTAGGGCCCCACACACAGGGAACACACGCTCAGGGCCCCACTCACAGGGAACACACACTCAGGGCCCCACTCACAGGGAACACACAGTGAGGGCCCCACACGCAGGGAACACACGCTCAGGGCCCCACACACAAGGAACACATGGTCAGGGCCCCTCACACAATGAACACACGGTCAGGGCGCCAATCACAGGGAATACATGGTCAGGGCCCCACACAAAAGGAAAACACGGTCAGGGCCCCACACGCAGGGAAAACACGGTCAGGGCCCCACACAAAAGAAACATACTGTCAGGGCCCCACACAAAAGGAACATACTGTCAGGGCCCCACACACAAGGAACATACGGTCAGGGCCCCACACACAAGGAACATACGGTCAGGGTCCCACTCACAGGAAACACAGTCAGGGCCCCACTCACAGGAAACACAGTCAGGGCCACACTCACAGGAAACACAGTCAGGGCCACACTCACAGGGAATACACGGTCAGGGCCCCGCTCACAGTGAATACACGGTCAGGGCCCCGCTCACAGAGAACACATGGTCAGGGTCAGGGCCCCACACACAGGGAGAGACACACACAGTCCACTCTGCGGTTGTGCCTATTAGCAGTAGCAGTAACAGTAGAAAAGTTTCAGTATCAGTATGAATTTGTTCTGTCAAGTGAAGGAACCGAAAGGAGATGGCTGAATCTTACATTACAAGAGCAAATGTGTAACTTTTTTGGTCACTGCACAATTACCAAGAACGACTGCCGAGCTTTGTACGCCTGTAAAAAAGCAAATTGGAATCACAATGTGGTGTCTGTTGGCTCGTGGAATTGAGTTTCAGAAGGAAAATCACAACAGAAGCCATGGGCACTGTTGTCATCTTCACTGGCACAGGAGGGCACTTATTTACCCCTTGTTGGCAACTGGAAGTAAAAAGCTCTGCTGCAACACCAGCTCTTTCCTTTTTCATCTTTTTTTTCCCTTTCAAGTTTTCCAATAAAAAAGGAACTCCATAAAGTGCCACTGGAACCCAGCGCTCTCTTAACTCGAGAGTCTGAGCACACAGAGTTTTCCGCGCCGCAGCACATGGCCGCTGATGTGGAGCTCCGGAGAGCACTGGCTGTGGGGGGCAACATGGGGAGGTTTGTGCTGCTCTGTCCACTTTGACTAATGGAAGCACTTAATCAGAAGGTCATGTTTGTGCAGATCTGACCTCCCCCCTGCCTCTCTCATCACTCCTGTGTCTCAAGCCTCCCGTAGTACACCTCTGGGCATATAAAAAACATATATACAGACAGGTGACAAATTAAAGGAAAAACCTGAATAAATGAGTGGAGCAACATAACGAATGCAGATGCCTCCAAACAGGTGTACTACATGATACAATTAAGCAATTGACATCATATCATGCTCTGTGGCATGTATACAAAGGATCTAAGTGACTGTGAAAGAGGGGTCATTATTGGGGCACGAATGGCAGGAGCTTCAGTCACAAAGACTGCTCAACTGGCTATTGTTTCAATAGGAACAGTGACTAAAGTTACATCTGCATTTAGATCTATGAGAAAGACTTCAGTAAATAGGGAAATTGTGGTCCAAAGCACACATTTGATGACCGTGATGTTCGTGCATTACCGCGATGTGTAAGGAAAAACAGAAGAGCAACTCTTTGCCAGGTGACTGAGAATGTCAATGCAGGACGTGATCAGACTGTGTCAGCAAGAAGAGTCCGTCGAGAACGACACAGAGAGGGATATTATAGTAGGGTTGCAGTGCATAAACCCCTCATTACAAAGACAAATGCACATTTGACAGTTCAGTGGTGCAAAACCCATAGGCACTGGTCTACAGAGATGAGGGAAAAAGTGATCTGGTCAGATGAGTCATCCTGTCATATTCGCGACAAGTGGGCGAGTGCATGTGTGGCGACACCAAGAGAACGGTACAGGCCTGACTGCTGGACCCCTACAGTGAGGGGGTCCGGAGGCTCTGTTATGCTGTGGGGGGCATTTTCCTGACATGGTTTGGGTCCACTTGTCCCCTTAGAGGGAAGGGTCACTGCAAATCATTACAAAGTTATTCTGAGTGATCACCTTTATCCTGTGGTGAAACATTTCTATCCTGATGGGAGTGGTCTCTCCCAGGATGCCAGTGCCCTCCTCCACAGGGCATGAGGGCTCACTGAATGGTTTGATGAGTATGAAAATGATGTGAATCATATGCTATGGCCTTCGCAGTCACCAGATCTCAACCCAATTGAATATCTAAGGGAGATTTTGGACAGACGTGTTAGACAGCGCTCTCCACCACCATCATCAAAGAATGGAAGAACGGTGTTCATCCCTCCAGTAGAGTTCAGAGACTCGTAGAATCTGTGCCAAGAGCATTGAAGCTGTTCTGGTGGCTCGTGGTGCCCAACACCTTACTGAGACACTTTATGTTGGTTTTTCCATAAATTTGTCACCAGTCTGTGTATATACATGCACACAAGTTATTTTATAGGTGTGAACACATTTCTCAAAGAAAGGAGGCACAGCTGGTCACTTACGGCAGGGATGGGCGAGAACTCTGACCTCGTCCACGGCGATGAACCCTGGGTGGCCTTTCAAGGACACTGCTTCGACTATGACCTGAATAGGAGAGAGGAGACAGCGGGATGGATGGAGGGAGAGAAGAAGGCAGGGCAGGGGGGGACAGAAATAGAGAGTGAGAACGACATGGGTTTTTTAAGTTTAAGTTTTGTTGCAGCTCAGACAACAGCAGAAGCATAAGCAGTACAGCATGGAAATAAGTCCTGAGTGGAGGGGAAGCAGTTAATCGCATTTTTAAAGAGGATTGGATTTCCTGAGAGTGTGTTTGTACGCAATAGTTGCAGGCCACTAGTTTAGGAAATCTGGCTGCTGTTGACTGTGTGTCAGAGTCAGCTACTTTCAATTCAAATCCCCCAAAGCTGAGGAGCTCAAACACAACAAATCTGGAGGCAGAGAGATGCCTGGACTTAATTCTACACTGATCTGCCAGAAAATTCAGAGTGTCAGTGAGATTAGGAAATCTCCTCGCCTGCACCACGCTCGGCACTAAACTCATGCCATTCGCTCTTCTTATATAAAGTCGACACAAAGTTTGCTAGCGAATGCTCTTCGACAGCTGCAGAGGTACATACATGAGTGACGGCAGGAAAAACTTCCAGCAGTGGACCCTGAGAGCCTGCCTGACTTGCTGCCAAGGGTGGAGGTGTATCATGTCACAGAGTCACCCCCCCACTCAAACACTGCACCCCTCCCTGAAGACAGTGGCTTATCTACAGCAACTCTACCCAGCCTCCTCTGCGGCTCAGAGCCCTCCCCAGACTTGGCAGCCGGAGCAGGAAAGAAGGTTGAAAATTGAGGAGTGTAATCTAAGAGCGCGAGTAAAGAGTGACCTCACCCTGTCAGCCACCCGACGCAGCACTTGCAGAGCTCATGAATGAATGTCAAGCTCATTCAGAGACTGTTGTTACACACAGCACACCCTGAGCACGACAACGAGGAGCGCCTGCTCAGTGTGCAGCCTGAACGCTGCCCCCCCACCCACAAAACGGCAACAAGGCTTTTATTAAGTAGTGAACTGTTATTTTAAATGGACAGCTCATCCACAGAACCTGCACCTGGGGGGCAGGGGAGAAGAGGCAGGTGTCCCGGCACCGCTGGCAGCGTGATAATACACCGCCTGCGTCTTGGATCATGGGGTTTCAGTAAGCAAAAGCAAGACTGCAAACAGCTGTAATCCTGGCTTCTGACAAAAGCTGTTATTACAGCACAACACCCCCCCCACTCCACCTTCACGCTGGCAAGGTTCAGTCTCTCAGCCAGGGAAGGCATTATTCCGTGAGGTGTTTCTTAAGGGTGCAATTTTAAGCACATGAAGCTACACAGAGAACAGCATCATCGTGTTCTGTGGTGGGGGGGTGACGGAAAGGGCTGAAATAACAACCCACCAAGATGCACCATTTAGCCTATTTGTGACCAGGCTGTTATTTCACCCCATGCCCCTAACCCCCAGCCTGTTGCAGCCGTGTTGGTCACAGTGTTGAGCAACTTAAAGTGGTGGTTGTTGTTTTCTCATTTTCTAGTTGGGAGGCAAAACAAACATTAGGTCTGGGAGGCAGGTGAAATGTGCGCTGTTCCACTTCCCTGACTGAGATCCAGAGATGGGATAAACATGCAGCTCCAGCTGGTCTAAAATCTTGGCTGCAAGGAGTTATTTTAGGACGCCTCTTGGCTTGGGAGCCACTCGCGTGACGTGAGATGTTTTACTTGATATGTCCACAGACTGGCGGGTGAGGAGATAGTTGGTCCCGTTTATCCAATGATAACATTCATTTCACTGATCAAACACATGATCGGCAGGTTTGCCTTCTCCTCTGGGTCTAAAACACCAACACAGAGCCCCTTACGCCACCAAATAAACAAAAATAAATTAATTGAATGAATGAATTATAAAAACGGAACTTGACATAAGATATTATCACACGCTCTTAAAACAGATATTAAAAATTAACGTCAGCTTTCAAAGCAACCAAAGCAAAATGTCTAAGAAACACAGACGTAACAACAACACGAGTTCCATTATATAATTTCACCACCAGCTGCTATTATGTGCTAAGCAAATATCCCATTAGAGCTAAATCAAATAGCTAAATATCCATATTTCTATCCAAATATTTGTCTTGCTGTAACAGAAAAGCCATCATGTAGTGCAAATTGTAGAGCAATACATCTCTACCACTTTATTCCATTAATAAGAAACACATCTATTGACATTTTAGTTTTATAGCTGTGTATGCACCACAGCCCTCCTTCTCTGCCTCACACAGAGCATTTCACACACACAAACTGCACCAGAAATCATTGCCCATGAAGGTTATTTAAAATGCACTTCATTTGGCTGGGAAATTTGTTTTATGAACGAACGGAAAAGCTGAATATAACCTGTGAGGGAGACCCCCTCTAAGGCTGTCACAGCACAGTGGGACTGACGACCATGACTGAGACCTAACCAAACCAGCTCCGACTGTCTCTTTCATGTCTTCCAGTTGAAAACCACAAATCCCTTCGGTCAAGGCTTTGTGGTGGCTGGTGACATGTTTGCGAATGTGTGTGTCTACATTACCTAGGGACATAAGCGCTGCATTTTACCAGGACCAGCGCAGCAAGCAGTTCAGTTTGGCATTACTAAAAAGGATACAGCCACCCACCTGGACTGGGAACGCTTGGCCTAGGACTGTCTATTCTACAGCACGTTAAAAAAACAAATTAAGCATGCACACACACAGACACACACACAAACGCAATAACCCCCTGGGGACAGCAGCTGACCTGGTAGGAGTTGGGCCAGAAGGTGCTGATGGCGAGCTCCGCTTTGACCCAGCCCTCGGTGACGCCCGCGGAGGAAGCGTTCCACACGGGGTTTCCCTGCGGCCCCCCGTTCACCTTCACATACACGTTGAGGGCACCAGGGTTGGAGCCGTCCTTGCTGGACAGCGAGTAGTGGAAGTCTATGCAGTGCGTGTCGTTCTCCTTCAGCGTGGGCAGCAGCAGGTGGGCCTTCTGGCCCGACGCCCGGCCCGAGCTGTTCACCATCATGAAGGAGCCTGTGCATGAAGGAGGAGAGAGAGTGGATTCAGAGATATCTAAGTGCCTGGTCTTGAAGACTGCGAGGGAGATGAAGGTGGGAATTACTACAGTAATTTGCAGAGGATATGAAAAGGGCAGGGACTCATTGAATGACAGGAGAAAAAGGTTTTTGACTATGAAAATGTAGTATGAAGTGTAGTTTGAGAAATAATGAAAGCAGGAGGAAAGCCTTAGTTTATCACCCCCCCTCCAGTCCGCCCCTCTCTCCTGCAGGATTATCTGCAGTTTGTTAGCTGTCCAGCAAAATGAAAGTGATACAATCCCAAAACGATTTATTTTTCATTTCAGGAAAAGTGGAATTTCCCATGAGTTTCATGAAAAGTGCGCAAGATGTCTTGGAGGATGTACACAATGGTGGGGGGGCTGAAAAATGAGAGAGGCACGCATAAGGGTACTATTGTGATACTTGTATCTGCTCAGCATTGTGTGTATTTTAATCACTAACCCACACTCCGTCTGGCGATGAAAGTGTTTGCTTTGATTTTAACGGGGGGAACTGAATGAACATTTATCTCAGAAATCAATCGGAACCCATCATGTGATACAGTCTGGAGCACACCCTCTACGCAAAGAGGCCATTGATCAGCAAGCTGCTGGATGGTGAGGAGACTGACCAATGAATACAGCACAGTAAACTAGTCTACTGAAGATATTACCGTTGGGAACTTCGACTGATTGAATAGCAAATAAAACTCACACACGCACAAACACACACACAAAAATAATGTATTTCTTTTACTTCTAGATCAGCATTCTCAATAAGCTTAGACAATGCTATCCATTATTGTAGGTATATATGAGTGTGTGTATGTTTTTAAGTAAACGTATTTATTTGGCATTATTTCAATTACAGTACCTTCCCAACACACTTTACTCAACATTTTCGTTTCGGAATAAAAGCCTTTAAAAGCACTGTATGTAACCAGTCCTGTGCACAGCACGCCTCTGTACTTTAAACCTTGTCCCCATCGCTATAACACACTATATATATTCTGCTCTAAAAGGCTGAGTGATAGCCTGCATGCACATCATTGAAATTGACTTTGGAATTGGCTTTTTTCTGAAATGCTATGGAGATGTATTTCGAAAGCTTTTTTTTTTTGTGAGTGTGTGTGCAAGACTCGATTTATTTATTTATTTATTTATTTCTCCCCACCACCGCATAAGTGCAGTGGTATTCTCCACTGATTGTTTTATAGGCACACTTGATTTCAGTTTCCACTTCAGTTTTGTAGCCGTCCGTAATAATGGACTGAAACAGAAATAGCATTTCTGCATGTGGAATAAATAAATAAATAAATACATAGATAGATGGATAGATAGATAGGGCAAAGAGACCAGCTGTCAAATCAATATTGTTATGAGAGACACTCAAACCTATCAGAAGCAGGCATGCTAGATTGAGTTCTGCAGAAACGAGACTCACTTCTGACCAATTCCCCAGCCTTAATCCTACCTGCTGTGGCATGATAGACTAACTGCTAACACTCAGGCCAGGAAGATAAAGAGCCTCTCGGCAAGTACACAATTTTTAGCTCATATTTTCTGCCTGTTCACCTCTCCACCTCCCGCTCCAGTGTGAGTGAGTGTGTGTCTGTCTTTGTAAGTGTGTCTGTGTTTGAGTGTTTGTGAGTACATTCTGTGTCTGTGTGCGCGTGTGTGGGTAGGTGTGTGTGTGTGAGTGTGTGTTTTGCTGGTGCTCATTTCCATACGTCATGAATGATGATCACACACAGGGGAGCTTTTCTGTAATTGGGAAGAATTCTGGAAACCAGTCAACCTGTGAGGGCTGGATCCGACTGAGCTACGTGATCTCTGTGGCCGCAGCTCACAACCCATTTATACCACATCCGGGCTGTCAGATCCCATTTCCTCCAGTCGTCCAAGCCACCACGATAAACAAGAGCAGCCATACCAAGAGTCAGTTTAATATGCAATTAGAGCAAATTTTGATCTACTGCTGCTACGACAGATAAAATAGACTTGTTTCCTGGCTTCAATCCCAAAGGTAATTTTCAGAGACAATAAAACACCTATTTACCATGGCTTTCTATCTGCAAGGTAATCTCACTGTCCCCTGCGAAGCTAATGGGCTGGAAAGGAAGTATGTTTGGGGGGGGGGGGGGGCTGTGTATGAAGAGGCAAGTAAGAGACTGCACTCCCCTACAGGTCACATGGCACACACAATTGTCTCTCCGCCTGTGATTTATCCACGGCAGCCGAATCCGCCACTAGGGGATCGCTGGCCAATCAAACTGGGCACCACATGTTTCCTGTCCTCGATGTGAAATGGCCTTACATGATTCGACTTGTTTGATTTCCATGTCCTAATTATTACAAAACCACTCCATCACTGTCTTATTGGATGGTGATGATCTTTGTTCTGTTTTCTTTTTCCCCCCATGTTGTTTTCCCTCTGGATCAGGGTCACCTCCACCCACTCTGCCGCCACTGAGCTGAGGCCGGGGATGATCAGCTGTGCCCTGCCGAAACGCGAGGCTTCAAACCGGATCCAGCTCGGCCTTTTCAAATACCGCGCACGTCGCTCGCTGACCTTTTCGGAGTCAGTCGAAAATCCTTCATTTTGTCAAACACGGGGTGCGGAAAGCCCCCAAACCATCCCATTAATCTGATAAGTGCAACATCAATAATTGAACTGTCACTGTGGGGAGTGTACAGTGACTGAACGCTTCCAACACCCCCCCCAATCCCTTACTCAGAGAAAACAGCTACCGCCTCTGCCGACGCTCCCGTCCAGACGTCTCCAGGCCTTTCACGGTAATATGTTCTTAATACGCACCAATACTTTTAAATGAAAGAGAAATATGCCCTGAATTTAAACAGGCGCTTTAAAGTCTAATTGAGAATTAATTAAATAACATTACTGTAATAACGTACATCCGCTTCTGCCAGTCCAATCTCCCATGAACCATATTAATCAATCTATGTATTGTTCTGCATTAAGAATTAATAGTGTTTGTCTATTTGGTTTTGTTCATTTCATTAAATAAATGTGTAACAACTGTATCTAGAGAACGCCAGAAAAAGGGAACAAGAGTTACATAACGTTTGACACTTAACATTTACACACAACAAGAACAGCTATATGCAGCCGATTGTTTTCTTAACATAAACGTTTATTTCTTGCCGATTTTCAGAAGAAGAAGAAGTGTCTTAATCGTGATCCTTTTGCACTTAACAATTATTTGTCCCCATTACCAGGGTTCCTCAGCACCCCAGTACAAGCATCCATGCCTGGCTGCATATGAAACTCATTTATAAAAAAGCAAAAAAAGCAAAATAAATAAAAATATTGTATAACTAATTCATCCGTTTTCAAGATTCAGATGAGTGTTCATAAAAATCCTGCAAAAACAGCATGCATCTCCAATCCAGTTCTAGGCGCACAAACAATTAAAGATCAAGCCCTTGACATGCTCCACTGCTATGGACATGGAGAATTAATCAACAATCGTTTGGCCCTCATCTGAGATACTGTGGCAGGAGATATTTCCCTGTGGATCTTTGTCATTTTGCTGCAGGAAGATGCCCTGTATCTTTTCAACTGTGAAGCTTCCTTCTGTAGCAGCTGTTCCAGAGAGGACTGGGGTTATTTTAAAATTGAGCAGAAGCTGCCAATTTTTTTATTAGTATGGTACGGCAAAGGACTGCTCAAGGATGCATATTATTTTATTCAAAACTGCACGGATTCGCAAGGGAAGACATTTCTATGTAGGGGAGAAATAAATCTAAGAAATCCTTGGCAAATTAAAACTAAATAATTAAACAATTTAACTCAGCACTTCTAGTCCTTCAAAGGTGCCATTTCGGGAGATTAAGACAAAACAATCTTGCAGCTGAATCGGAATAGCTTTGTACTTGGTTGTTATCGGTGATGTTTTATTGTTTTGTGCTTGCTTGTATGTGTTTTTATTTTTTTAAACTTAACTCGCATACCTAGATACATATAGGTTGTTTTTGTAATGTTGTTGATCATTTCAAAGTTATATATTTGTTTGTTAGTTTGTTTTTATGGGAAGGGGGGGGGGAAGGATACCTTCAACAATCTGCTGGTAACAGAAATAACAAATCTCAGTAAAGATTAATCTGAGCTTCCTGGAGAAAACAACATCAGATAACCAGGTGCAAAAGTGAGGATTGGGGAGAGTGGAATGGAGGATCAGAGTGTGATGCAACAAAATTAAACATAAACACTCACAGCAGGTCTCAGAAGCTGTGAACTATAAAAACAAAGAAAGTTGAAGTAAAACTGCAGATGTGCAAAACTGTGGGACAGAGATTGGTCTGTCAGTGTGTGTCAGACAGACAGATGACGAGATGCATCAGATGAGGGAGAACACCGGGAGCAAACACCACCAACCTCCTGCACGGCCTCCTCTGTTCTGATAAAGCGCGGTTTAATTTCGCTGTGGCTCAGGCGGTGAAATGTACGACCAAGGATCGCCTGGCTCCAGTGTGAACTAGTGAGGAGATAATAGGGGTCTGATGTGAGGCTATGTCAGCAAGTGCAGACTGAACCCTGTGAATTCCTTCAGAAAACTCAGCTGAGGTGAAGAAATGGCCAAACTCACTTCCTGGGGCTTTAACTCTCTCTTCCCTTTGCAGAGATTGGATGGCGGGAATGAAAACACCCTACATTAAGGCTGGAGGTTGCAAAGGAATGGACAGGTCTCTCGGCCGTGTGGTGAGAGGACTGATCCTGTAGTACTTTACCACCACCACACCGATGCCATATACATTCCAGTAGTGGGAAACGGCCGCAGTTACATATTCATCTCTTTGTCTCGTCCATGCAATAACAATGCTAGAATTAGAATTACTGAGTAGAAAATAATATACAAGGAAGATAAGGCTCTAATGGACGCAATTATATTCTCTCAGTGGGATTACCCATTTAAAATTTCAAAACATGCTAAGCATGAGATACACAAACACATGCATGTACAGTGAGGGAAAAAAGTATTTGCTCCCCTGCTGATTTTGTACGTTTGCCCACTGACAAAGAAATGATCAGTCTATAATTTTAATTCAGTGAGAGACAGAATAACATCAAAAAAATCCAGAAAAACGCATTTCAAAAAAGTTATAAATTGATTTGCATGTTAATGAGGGAAATAAGTATTTGATCCCCTATCAATCAGCAAGATTTCTGGCTCCCAGGTGTCTTTTATACAGATAAGGAGCTGAGATTAGGAGCACTCTCTTAAAGGGACTGCTCCTAATCTCAGCTCGTTACCTGTATAAAAGACACCTGTCCACAGAAGCAATCAATCATTCAGATTCCAAACTCTCCACCATGGCCAAGACCAAAGAGCTGTCCAAGGATGTCAGGGACAAGATTGTAGACCTACACAAGGCTGGAATGGGCTACAAGACCATCGCCAAGCAGCTTGGTGAGAAGGTGACAACAGTTGGTGCGATTATTCGCAAATGGAAGAAACACAAAATAACTCAGTCTCCCTCGGTCTGGGGCTCCATGCAAGATCTCACCTCGTGGAGTTTCAATGATCATGAGAACGGTGAGGAATCAGCCCAGAACTACACGGGAGAATCTTGTTAATGATCTCAAGGCAGCTGGGACCATAGTCACCAAGAAAACAACTGGTAACACACAACGCCATGAAGGACTGAAATCCTGCAGCGCCCGCAAGGTCCCCCTGCTCAAGAAAGCACATGTACAGGCCCGTCTGAAGTTTGCCAATGAACATCTGAATGATTCAGAGGAGAACTGGGTGAAAGTGTTGTGGTCAGATGAGACCAAAATCGAGCTCTTTGGCATCAACTCAACTCGCCGTGTTTGGAGGAGGAGGAATGACCCCAAGAACACCATCCCCACCGTCAAACATGGAGGTGGAAACATTATGCTTTGGGGGTGTTTTTCTGCTAAGGGGACAGGACAACTGCACCACATCAAAGGGACGATGGACGGGGCCATGTACCGTCAAATCTTGGGTGAGAACCTCCTTCCCTCAGCCAGGGCATTGAAAATGGGTCGTGGATGGGTATTCCAGCATGACAATGACCCAAAACACACAGCCAAGGCAACAAAGGAGTGGCTCAAGAAGAAGCACATTAAGGTCCTGGAGTGGCCTAGCCAGTCTCCAGACCTTCATCCCATAGAAAATCTGTGGAGGGAGCTGAAGGTTCAAGTTGCCAAACGTCAGCCTCGAAACCTTAATGACTTGGAGAGGATCTGCAAAGAGGAGTGGGACAAAATCCCTCCTGAGATGTGTGCAAACCTGGTGGCCAACTACAAGAAACGTCTGACCTCTGTGATTGCCAACAAGGGTTTTGCCACCAAGTACTAAGTCGAAGGGGTCAAATACTTATTTCCTTCATTAACATGCAAATCAATGTATTTTTCTGGATTTTTTTGTTGTTATTCTGTCTCTCACTGTTAAAATACACCCACCATTAAAATTATAGACTGATCATTTCTTTGTCAGTGGGCAAACATACAAAATTAGCAGGGGATCAAATACTTTTTTCCCTCACTGTACATACAGTGCATATACACACAAATATAAAGATATGGCTCTATGGCAACTATGACTGATTTACTCCAAGCACACGGCCAATGAGAGTGATACACAGTCCGTACACAGACACGTATCATTTAATGTAAGTACTATACGAAATAATTAATGTCACTTAATATTGAAGAGAATGTTCCCAGAGAAGTGATAACTCACTCTCACTATAAAATGACTGTAATACTGTAATAAACCTTTATTCTGCTCACACACCTGTGATTGATGTGGCTTTGAATTAAACACTAGATTTAAAGCTCCAATTTCTTTCATGACAGATGGTAGCTGTTTTGTTCCCATATTGTCTCTTTATATCACCATCATAAAACATAATAAAATAAAATAAAATAAAATAAAAATAATGAAAGCGGGGAGTAATTGGGTTTTTAATGGCCTGGCGTATGCGTACATGCTTTAAGAGATGTCTGCTCACAGCCCGTTTAAAACGCCTGGCCTCCTGGAGATTCCTGAAGTCTCCCTTTCCCTCATTTACAGTCTGGCACCCCTCTGTGTGCGGCACTGAACACCTTCCAGGCAGGTACTAAACTGCTTCTGCTTAAATCAGAGCTTTACAAAACTGTGCGTTAAACATTACAAGACTGTCTCTGACACTCAGCGTTCTGCCGTTGCTACTACATCGTGTTTTGCTTGTTTGTTTATTGTTCTCCTTCCTTGTTTTTTGCCTTTGATATTCCAGCTGGATCCTGACATGGCCCGAGGGTAAAGCCCGGTCTTCACCGCACTATAATATCTGCCTTCCAAGTCGATGCTGATTGCTGATAATTGGGGTCTGGCTTTGTTCTGAGATGACAGCGTGGGTTCCCGAAATGGAAGTGAGCTATTTCAGCCTCTGTTGAGTTCCCGGTTCCTTACGCGGCAACACCTGTTTGCTGGAAGTCGTGTGCTTGTTATCTTATTCTGAGTAAACGCACACCGTTACAGTGTCTCTGTTACAGTGCACTCTGGCTGAAACAGTGTTATGGGAGATGGGGGGGCTTTTTTTTCCTTTATTTCTAAGTGACGTTTATTCCCGAAATGAAAACTAATGAAAGTGCAAAGACCCTGAGAGGCACCCAGTACCATGATGGAGAAAACTAATCCGCGATCATCGAGGATACTGATTGAGATGTATGGAAGTGATTGATGAGACTTTTGGAACTCCATTATTGAGGTCTGGATAGCTAGAGCTGGATTTTTTGTGATAAGCACTTTTTCTTTATTGGGTGGGGGGGTATAAGTGATGATTTCTGAGTTTAGTTTCTTTCCAGATCTAACCCAAGCAGTTTTGTGTCATTTTTGTTCCTGTAAAGCTGTAGAACAAAGCAAAAAAAACTATCCAAAGAATTCAAAATATCAACCAATCAGCACAACCCTGAGGCATTGTTTTGTGAAAAAAAAAAGAAAAAAAAAAAAAGGACAATGCTTTTCAAGGAAGCCAGATTCGAGAAGAAAGAAAACAACAAACAAACAAAATGGCAACAAAAGGATTGTTTTGCCCGACTAAAACCAGTACAAAGTCTATGGGAAAGGCTGGTTTACGATGATCTTGTGGATGAGTTAGTCATTTCTCCCTGGGGCTTGTAAGGTAAATATGTACAAAAGCAAAGCATGAACAAAGGACACAGTTCACATCCCCGTCTCCACACCGCAGAGCATTCAGGTGGAATTGTAATGCTGTTTGTGCAGATGATCCGGGGGTCCCTGGACAAATCACAACAACGCAGCAGCAGCGGAGTCTATATTTAATCAAATCGTATTTTGGGTCTAATCTGCAGGGTAACATAGCAGCGCCATCCTGGGCTGCCATACCCTGTGCTTGCTGGCCCCTTTAAGCTGGAAACAAACAACTGTCAGGACCGTGGGCTGTGGGGCCCATGAATTGAACATTGCCACAACCGGTAATAAGCATCACACACACACAAACACACAGCAAAAACGCATATGGAAGTTTAAAGTTTCTCAGGCAACAGGTGAGGGACAGAGGTGTGCAGGTGTTAAGTCCTGAACCGGTACAGCACAGTGAGACGCACATTGTTCCCCCCCTTTACTCTGCCAGGGATTGTGAGACACTTCTCATTCATATCCCCAGTGACAAAGCCTCCCTCTTCCCACTGTGCTGAAAGGGATATCATCGAAAACAGTCATTTTACTAAATAAGCTGAGAGTCATCCAGTTGTCACAATGCATTCATTTCAGAGCGGCCAAATTAATTCAGTCTACAAATTGTACTAAATTATTTTCGACTCCTGCCTGAAACATTCTGAGGGAAATATGTTTCTTTTTTTTATTAATAAAATGAAAAACACAGAGGCATCCCCCCACAGGCAGAAAGGTTTTTTTACATTGTTTTTTCAGTTTATTTTTGGCTGAGATACACATATCGAAAATGAAAAGTGGTGGCCTAAATGAGCTTCTTTCTATTCTTCCTCTCACAAAGGTCTTACTTTTATTCTCAGATAATTACAACCTGCTTTCTAATCTGCGGGAGTTAATCATGCAAGAATCAGGAATGGCGTTAATTGCATAAATTGTTCTGCTTTCAGGTTAAAAAAACAACAGCCTCAATTATGATATTTATTCATTTATTGTATTTATATATTTATTTATAAAGAAGAGAAGATTTTTTTCTTTGTCTTCTTCTTGTTGGGGGGGAGGGGGGGATTCTTCTCAATTGTTCTTAAAACCAAAAAAACAATGTCAGTGTATTGTATCTCGTTGCTGCCATGAAAAGGCACTTGGGAAGGTGATGTGAGCCACCGTGACAGACACAGGATTCAACCACTTGCAAAAATACAGTCAGCCTATTCAAATAAAAGACACTCAGTTCCCGAGTTGTATAGATCTGAAAGAGCTGCGGACAGTCTCCCGTGATTGACAGTCGAAAAGAGTGTGAGAGAGAGAGAGAGACAGAGGGAGAGACAGAGAGAGGGAGAGAGAGAGACACAGAGACGGAGACACCAATCGCAAGGCAGACTGGTCCGCTCAATGTTTTTTAACTGCCTTGTAACTGACAGGACCCCACGACAACAGGGTCTGGGTGTGCTTCTGTTCCTCGCTAATTTGGTACAGATTTGCTTCAACAGATGCCCGAGGTTAAAATCATATTGAACAAACTTGCTTCTGCCTGTTCTGTGCACCCCCCACCAAGTGCCTGCATGTCCAACAGCCAGGAGTAGACTAAACTGCCAACCACCCGGTGAAATCGGCAAAAGCACCGCAACCCAACAGCACAGCAGGGCACGGCCCGTGTTCGGCTCAGCACCCTGTGTAACCTCCGTGTCTCCAGTATAATAATGACTGACCTGCCAGTAAAATGAAAACAAATGGCAATACTAAAATCTAGTTAGAGAACTCCTTCGGTTATGAAGCATCCACTCAATCAAGCCGGATATTCAATTTTCCCTGTGACAGGTATGACAAGGCTGGCTAGCCGGGCTCAGTCTCATTAATACATGGATGTCATTTCTATAAACTCCTCAGTTTCTTTTTTATTTACTGAATGCCACTGCCACGGGCGGTAGGGTTCGTAACATTGCTGCCACTCCACACTGAGCCAAGCAGCTGTGTTTCTATCACAAATCTATGCTCTTACACCCTGTCTATACATATATATACACACACACACACACACAATTACGACCCATTTTCACATTCTTGTTTCTTTCTTCTTTTTATGTTCAGAGCTGGCACATTCATCAAGGCTTACGACATGTCTCACAGTATGAATCATCCTGACACGAGCGTCTCTCCACACTTCACATTCCAAGGTCAGGCTTCGATGGTGACCTACGTGCTATTATACATAACACAATGACACAATTTACCCTTAGATATTTAATTTTGGAAAAAAAAAAAAAAAAAGGAAATAAATTAAAAATACACTTTGCAGAAGAGCAATCTGTGCAGCCGAAGGAAAAGATAAACAGGCAGCAAAAACATTAAAGGAACAGAAATAAATAAATAAATACAAAAAATTAAAAAAACCACTTGCAAAGGCTGCAATGTAATCAGGCTTGAGCAGCTCTGCTCCCTCCGCATCTAGCCTTTCACCCCGCAATGTATCACTCTATCTCTTTTTTCAGGCACCTGGTTATTTATAGACAAGTTGCCTCAGTTTTAAATTCACACCTGAGAAAAATTATTCTTGTGTGCAGGGAGCTAACCAACTTTTAGTTCCCCTGCTGATAGGCTTGACTTGAGTTCACCTGTTTGGTTTGGGGTGGAGGGGTCCTTATTTTTTATTCTTGTGTGTCTAAAAACTGTGTGTGTGTTTGTGTATGTGTGTACGCGTGATGTTAGAATACTATCTGCAAACTGCTCACAACCTCACTGCAAAAGGTTATTTAAAATTATTCTGCTAGTTTAATATGCAATGTGATCCGCTTCCACGAATATATAAAATAGTCAAGTACAAACCAATAAGACCAGAGACAAAAGGTTTGGCCTAATGGAGGGTGGAGGGGGCGTGTAGACCCAGAGACCAGGAGTCAAGCAGTATGGGAAGTCTTTATACAGGCAATCACAGTGTGCTGCAATCACAGAGTGTAAGGCAATTTCACAACTTACTAACTAAACACCCCTGCACAAAGGGAAAGAGAGAGAAAGCAGGCTCAAAAGATTGTAATGCACCCCATACAGAGGGATACAATTGGGGTTTAAGGTGAGCATGCGAAGGTGCAATTCCAGTGCAGACAGGATGCTGGCTGCACTGCGGCTGCCTGAACCTGGGAACAATCTATCTCCTTCTTCCCGCGGTCAAGGATCACAGTTCCAGGGTAACTTTGATGGACGATGGGCACCAATACTGACCATGCTGCCAGGGCCACAGGGCTGTTTGGCACCTGGGACACTCGCTGGGCATGCTTTACCCTGTGTCCGTTCTCTTTCTCATGACTGCCTGAAGCTAAATGTTCACGACCTCGCTGGAGCCATTCTCTCTCCATGTGCCGCAGTGTTCCCTTCACAGGCATCCCAGGTGTATTTCTAAAGGACGAGCACGTGTGGGGCCGGGGGGGATTTGTAACCGGGCTGGAGCTCCAGGGGACAGTCACTAAGGAGACTGAGAAGAAGCAGATGGTTGCTTCATTTTTGTGTTGTTTTTTTGTGGTTGACGGTGCTTTTCTTTTCTTTTTTTTTTTTGCAAAACAAATTTGGCTGCTTTTTGTAACACTCACGTATTCCACCGGCCAAAAACACACCATCTAACTCCTGTAGAGGAGGGGTAGGACAGGAGGGTGAGCATCCTCCTTGCAGGGAAATCCCCAGAGCCATGCAGACAGACGGCACACAGCAAGGCGCTGAGGAGCTCATTCTCCAAAGACCTCTGGAGAGGAACAAACAGAGGGAATGTGCAAACAGGGCTGGCCACTCTGCTGCTGCAAGACAGACGCTCCCTCGCTGTGCCGCTCAACCCCCAGGTATCTTGTGCTGCGATGGTGTTCTCTGTCCTTTTGTGTCTCCAAATCCTCCCCGTCGCCCTGTCCTTCAGCATCCCCTGGAAGTTCCCCGAAGTCACGTTAAACATTTAAGAAAACGAACTGGAAGTCGAGGCTCGGAGGGATAGGGTGACAGGGAAACTGACGTCACATTGGCTCCTGATTTCCCTCCGGGCTGCCCAGCTCCTACTGGGAAAAGTGCAGGAATGATGGGGGTTTAAATGTAGCTGCTGTGCTGCCACTGCAGAGACACTCTCCTGTTTTTCTCCTCTCCTATTTTTTCCCCCACGTGTGCCAGGATACGTCTCTCAGTCATAGCAAGCAGCTTTTCAAAGGCGCCGGAGCTGGACTCAGGTTCTTCTGAAATCATGATTTCAACTGGAGCTGCTTGCATGTGCTCTTCAGATGTGTGTGTGAAGCTGCGGATGAGACGTGTTAACTCTTCTGTCTGCAGTGCTCTGCAGCTTGTACGAAGGGGGCCGGGTGCCGGGGCAGTGCAGTGGGGTCTCAAACCGATTTTGAATTCTGTGCCTGGAGGCCCACTGTTCTAGAAGGAGTTTCTCAAGGCATTCACACTTCAGGCCCCATACTGTCACTGTCTCTCTCTCTCTGTACTATTGTGGCATTTTCACTTGACATACCTGTACATGCTTTCCTTTTAAAACCCGCTGTTCCCCTGCTGTCTCGGGGACACCCGACGCAGCCTCCCATTTCTCAGTGTTGGTCCTTTTACATGTTCATCCACTTCAACGTGGCTATTAACCTCAATCCCTCACCCGATGCTGTTTCGGCTACCTCTCTGGTTCACTTGATGTAGCGAGATGTAATCCATCTTCGGTGTACATTCAAAAATGAAAAATTCAGCTACTTATTTGCCATTTTTCCGTCAAGGTCATTTTTTTTTATGAGTTTTATCAATCAAATATTTCATAGGAGCGCTGACATTTACTTAAACCCTACCAACGAGTGTCAAAGCAGAGATCCGCCTCATGGAAATTTAATTAAAGAGGCAGGATGAACCCTTGGTTATTAGTGACCCTGGCTCAGTATATTAAGTTATATAAAATATTTAGTACAGTGTGTTTCCAGCGAGTAAGACAGGGATGTGATGCAGTTCAAGGTAGCTCTCCCTTATCTCTGGGATGCAGTGGGCTGAACGACAAAGAGTGGAGCTATTTCTGGTCACTAATTTATACTGGATGTCTTCGAAGATTGAAAGGGCTTTTTCTCAATAATCTGCTACGAAAATAATAAAAAATAAATGAACAATCCCCTCAGATTTATTGCAAGCTGCAGGTTACCAGTGACCAGTCCCCATAAGCTGCGGAGCTCGTTGCCGTCAAGATTAAGTACGAGGCAAGTCTGTCAGATTACCTTTCGCCCTGCTGTACTTTGCTGCGGCGGCCCTCTGTGTGCACAGCTAGCTCCATGCTACCAGTTTCTGGAGGTATAGAAGTTGCTTCTGTTGTTATTTTCATTATTTATTGTGGTGTCCAGGCTTATAGACTTGCTTACTAAGTAGATTTTAACAGATTTCCAGGTCTGTGGCACAGAAACTGCCTGCTTAACACCGACTGTGCAGATACAGTCAATTGCAAAAAAAGACAAAACACAAAAACAGCAGGTGTCTGACTGCAATCTCCAGCAGTAGCCTCCCATCTCCCGCTCTCCCTCTTTTTGTGACACACAAAGTGACGATGCAATCAACTTCGCCGGCCACAAGAGCACTTATATCATCAAGATGAAGAAAAGGGTGGACAGGCCATTTAACCCCTTTACCCTCATCAAGCAATCGGAGGCTTTGCTGGCTAATGTGGCTCATTCCTGACAGCCTGTAATTCAGCGTCCAGTTTCAAATACACACAATCCTGAGAAGCGCAGCTGTGTGACGGCTCTCCACTGGTGTACGCAGATGTCTTTTCATAATGACATAAGAAACGTATAGGTGGAGAAGGATTAAGCACTCTGCGAATTTTTTCCTTGGGTTTGCAAGACAAACACAAAGAATTGAGTTGGAATTGCCTTGAATAAACACATCAGCCGAGTAACCGAATGAATCATAATATTTAGTTCAGAAATGGTGCCAAGCACTTCGGTGTTCAGAATGAGAACAAATATTAGCACACTGAATTATTTGTGAAACATGACTGCATTAAGCAAATCAGTATTTCAGCTACTGCTAAGTCCAAATTAATAGGCATAAAAAAGACCAAATATTAACCTTCAGTCATCACTTTCTAGCATTCATGAGCGCTGAAATGTCCTCCCATCTCCACATTCAAAACGCCTTCAACTTTCACCCACAAATTGAAGTGGAATCAGAAAAGTCGCTCATGCTAAGCTGCTGCTGCTGCAGCAGAAATGTTTCAGATGAAGCTCCTTCTTCTCAACTTTAAGATGGGAAGAAAGGCAAAGAGCATTAAACTGGAGGAATGGCTTTTAAAGCATCTTAGCTCCCTCGTTCCCGGACTCGCAGAGCAGTCAGCTGATGAATGACGGGAGGCAGGGGGATGTCAGACGCACTCCGTGTCTCGATTCTAATGCTGCTGTTTGGCTTCCAGATTTGTTCATCTCGTACGACCACACACTTTGCACACACACTGCACACACATGCACCTGACACACTGCGCACACACACAAACACACACACACACACGCAACTGACACACTGCGCACACACACACACACACACACACACCTGACACACTGCGCACACACACACACACCTGACACACTGCGCACACACGCACCTGACACACTGCGCGCACGTGCACACACACACACACACCTGATACACTGCACACACACATGCACCTGACACAGTCGGCTCACTGGAATTAGAAACACAGTCAGATGTTTTTTGTTTGTTTGTATTACTTTTGTTTATGTGTTTTATTCCTGAATATTCAAGGTTTATTATCTCTCCTTTGAGAGGACATTATCACCTCCAAATTGCCACCTGAGCTGCTGCCACTGTCCTCCCAATTCCCATTGAAACGTTGTGTTTACGCTGGTGCCCTTCTGATTTACCATCACAAAAGAGACATGCATTATTCAATGCTGTTTTTTAATAGACACTCCAAATAATCAGCCCTGCTTATCAGAGCTCTGACCTCACAGATCTCATTGCTGGATGAGAAAGATTGGGCGCCCCAATTTCCTTTGATAAGACAATTATGTCATGATTACATATAAATATGAAGGCAGATGGAGCAGCCTCCTGTTTGTTTGTTTGATTTCTGAATGGCCTGCTTATAATGCTTGAAAGATGTCTTTGATGTTTTAATCTGTGGTATGAAATCTGTGCCGTTCATTTAAAATTAGAAGACTCCCGTCATTGAGAAGGTCTGCTGTGCCTTCAGACACACCTGCTGGGACACGGGAGCCCCACAGGGAAAGAGAAGGACAGTGAAGGCCATGTCTCAGCCAGGACTATAACTATCCCACCTTCATAGTAGACTGGACTACAGGAATGACTGCATCCTCCCCAAAGACTGAGGAGCACACACAACACAACACAACACAAGACACAGACACACACTCCAATCGGCCTGCTGGCAGGGACTATATCAGAATGATGATGATTGACACGTGTGAATGATGAGGACGGCTGAGGTTTATGCATAAGAATGTGGAAAGTCTGCAAACAAGTGGAAGTCATTGTGAAAGCCAATAACTTAATGATCTGACAATCCCATGCAGTCTGTGTGGATTAGGTGCAGGTCTGTGAGTAGCGTACCTGTGGGGAGGGCAGCGTCCAGCGTGGGCTTCTCCCAGGTGTTGACTTGCTCCCACGCGAAGCCATTGGTCCCCAGAGCCACGCTGTACCCACAGCTGCTGTACTGCTCCTCAAATGAGCAGCTGCCTGCAGGGAAGAGAGCAGGGTTGCATGTGTCAACATGATTATGCCATAAAATCACATCATTATTTTATCTGTGCTAAATAATGATTTTCCACCACATTAGGCTTAATGTATGCCACAGGCAACAGATTAAGGGGTTGGGGGGGTCTTTTTTTTTTTTTATGCATTACTTGTAATGCGAAGATTTAATTGTGAAGATGCGTTTCTGAGCCCCAAGTCCTCCTCACTCTGGCCTCAGCATGCTGTTGTTCAAGGCAGGATGCTGATGACGGTGTGGGTGTCTTACGCTAGAACGTTATTTTTCTCGGATCATTTCTTATTTAAACAAACACAAAATCAGAACCAACACGTCTATAATGTCTCCATCCTGTTGCCTTCCGTTTCATTACGGCATTGGCTCTGAGTGTGTGCAGCACAGTGCTATTTTTACAATGAAGTTGCAGTTTCTCTTCCTCTGGCACAGCATGTAACACAATCCACATGCTCAAGGTTATGTTTCTTTTCTAGATTTATTTCAAAGCACATGAAACAAAATGCAAGAATTCTCATTGTATCCGAGCTCTTTTTATTTTCTTTTTCAAAGTTTGCAAGATAATTGCCTTCAACTTGATTACATTTGTTAAAATGCTCAACCCGAAGACAGACGGTACGCTGTGCTAGCTAATTGCCTGGCTCTGTTCAGGCAATGCAGCAGAGAGAGGGTCTGGACAGTGGTTGCCTGCTTCCTCCAGATTATTTTCGGGGGTCATTTTCAGGACAGACTGACATCTGGTGCATCAGAAATGTCAAGGGGTTGTTGCTACCTGATCAAATTTTCTTTCAAAAGGCAATCCTTTGGGCAGCACCCCTCTTCTCCCAGGCAAACCACTCACTCACTCACTCTCTCTCTAAACTCCCCTTCCAAGCATAAAAGGTCATTCAAACCCATTTCAGACGATGACTTCTCAATCAGGGGGATTAATCTAACAAAGAGACAGGTCATTAAAACTGCATCTTTCTAGTTCCTACTCAGAAGAGCCCTCAGTCCTCTGCTGTCAATAATTACAGCATCCATCTTGAGTTCATCTGATCTTTAAAGTCAAAATCGCCTTAGAAACAACACCTGGTTCCCTGACAGGGCACTAATGCAGCAGCTGACTGGCCTGTACAGTTTCCCAAGCGGTCACAGCTGTGGACCGAGACATTAGTTCAAATACGACCTCATGCCGTTAGGCTAAACAGATTTAATTTTAGCGTTACTCTCGGGTCTGTTTTGCTTGCATTCTGGTAATGCATTTCATAAATAAAAACAGGCAAAAGCCCTTCATCTTCACTAATTAATGCTGGCTACAAATGTGATTCATTATTGATCAGACGCCTGCAGTAAGCAAGCACTGTTTTTTTTTTTTTTAATCAGGAAAGGCATACACCAACAGGAAACAAATTCTGCAGTCGCAACAGTTCAGAAAACCCTTCCCATCAATGTTACAAAGGCCTGGGCTGACACCACACGGAAATAATAACACATACGCAAAAAATTTAAAAGAAAAAGTCCAGAAAGTTTTAACCTCCATATTGCCAATGTATTGTATTGCCATACATGCCAATACAGTCACACATGCTCTCCGTCCAGTGAGGATGCCTCTATATCCGAGAGTCGTGACCCAAAACCTCTACAGACTGCGGGGCCCATGTATAAGATTCCCCTCTATATCAGCCCAGGTCCTGCACACGAAGGAGAGCCGCAGCGCTAATGCTAACTGACGGGGCCCGCTCTTTCTATGGCAATTTCCGCAAGCTAATTAGAAAGGAGAAAGAGCACGATTTGGAGCTAAACGGTTAAAGCAGATGTTTGCGCTTCATTTACAGTGTTAGTTACGTGATATTAAATTTACTGTCATGTTTTAAAATGTAGTTAATACAATTACTTAGCATATGTCTGTCTTCTGCCTTTTGTGACATTTTGTGTGAGCAGGCAGTCAAATTTCAAGTCGGGGACCTAAATCTATTATATCCACTTCAGCAAGCAGACATAAAAGCGGAAATGGCTTTCATTAAAATGCCAGCTAATGGGAATTTAGTGTGTATATATCACACACACATATACAGACACACTTTTTTCATGTAAAGACATGTGTAAGCTTTACTCACAATAAAGAAACAAGTATTCAATACAAAAATACATGTAATGTACTATTTTTCTTCCTTAACAGAACAAGCCGGACTGCCTCCCAGGAGGTGTTCAGGAACTGTTCTAGTTGCTGCTGAACAGGCCCGTGAATGTGTGCCTGTCAGCCGTGTGCAGACTGGAGCACGGTGAGCACAACCAGATTGGACAAGACTGGAAACATGGGGCTGAGGTATTGTGTGGAAGACACGGGCACTGCACTTCAGTTAAAAACCAGCTTGCAGAGTCACTTTAAATTAAGCCACGGAAGCCTGCAACAGACTGACAATGGCACAGTCACCTCGAACTCATTCGCAGCTCATTCAGTGTAGCAGCTCCCTCAGCCCCTACTCGGTCTGCCTTTCCCTCTTCAATTACAACTCTTAACCTTGCCAGGAGAAGCCACAGAAACTATTGTTTTAGTCCATCTGTCACCACGGATCATTTTTGCTGCGCATGTTTTTTGTCCTGGGCTCCCAATGGGACGGAAGACATTTGGTATGCGCCCTTCTCCAGGTGAAAGGGGCGATGTGTCCTCGGTCACATCATGCCCATCCACCCACCTCCAGTGGAAAGCCTGGAGAAATCTCACCGCAGAAAGCAAAACTCAAGGGACATGTGGGTTACTGAAAAATACCTGAACCAGTGGTCACATGTCATAGGGTAGAGTGTGAAGGATTTAGTTTTTTTTTTATTGTGAGTGCCTAATAAGAGGAACTTTGATTGTGATTTAGGTTAGGTGTCTTCAGTTATGTATGGATAAGTTGAGCACTGCGCTTCTTTATGCCTCTACACGTGTCAGAGAGAGAGAGAGGCGAAGTGTGTTTCAGGAAGAGAGGCTACACTGCTCTGCTCCCTACGAGTGACGTATCAGCAGGAGAGTTCAGGCAGTGAGTTGGGATCAGCTAGTTATACATTCTCAGAACATTGAATCTAAAAATGAGTTGTTGTTTTTTCCCCCCTTCCCATTTGATTTTGACAGAAGTTATTGGTTCCAGAAAGGGTACTCTTAATCCACTCACAACTAGAATTTCATAACACTGGGGATGCAGCCGAATACTACAGACAAATACATTGAGGAAACAGTGTATTGCATTCAGTACCACGGAGGACGTCAGTCAATCAAAATGTGACAGGCACAGCTTATGGCTATATTCCAGGCCCCTTTGGGAGTGCTTTGGATTCATTCTTTTCTTCTCTTTTTTCTTTTTGGATTTAATCACACAACATATCCTTCATGGCAATTTATTGAAAGCTGTACAAAGGTCAAGTGAGTTCCATTTATCAGAGAAGTGGATTGTAATAATAGATGGGGAAAAAAGTGTCTTCCGCACTGAGACTACAGCCTGCTGACACACAGAAAGGAAAAGATTGAAAGAAAGAAAGACAAAGGAAAAAAAATACCTCAAGCTTCCTGAAAAAATATGAAAATAAACCCTGCAGGAAAAAGGTTGTTCTGTGTCTGTGTTTCTGAGCCTGCCTGTCCTGGCAGTGTATTTCTGGTGACTCCTGCCCTTCTCAGAGATGTGTTTTTATGAGCCGAGGCAGCGGGCCCTGGTGATGGCCAGGGACCCGAGCCCACGGCAGCGACCGGCAGGCCTGTCAAACACGTCCTGTTCAGTCCGACTGCGTGGGCAACAATAGCCCCTTCCAGCTCTGCCTGGTTACGGGCGATGAATGACCAAACACACATCACTCCATTTCATCACTAATAAAAATCATTAGGAGCTCTAAAGTGCACATCCTGCAGTTTGTTTTCCGCTCTCTTTCAAAAGAATAATTATATAAATAAACAAAAATGATTACACTGGAAAAACGGCCTCACCGGCAGTAAAGAAAAGTACAGTACGCAGCTATAAATGGCTGTTTCATGCCGTTTCGACAGGTTATGCATAAAGGGCGATCCTCAGAGAGTATCATGAAAGCAGACAGTCTCTACAGCGTGTTTGCCCGAGGCACAGTTCTCACCAAAGAAGCTGATTATCAGCAACAATGTACACATTTTCTTCTTTTTTTTATTTAAAAATGGAAATCTAAAAACTTTTTAAGTAGGGCTCATATATATATATATATCGCAGAAAATGTAGCACATAACCTAGCAGAGATATTATTACACTTTTGTTTCCTTTGTGCGCATTATCTTTAAGTGTAGGTGTTTAGAAGCAACAGCCTTTTGTTCTTTGCATGCGTCTCATATCCAAATCAGATGGAGGAGGAAGACAATAAAGTGAAAAACAAAACAAAAAGCCCATGTAATAAATCAGCTCCTGCATTGATTCTGTTTCCTCAGCCTGCAAAATTCATCTAAGCTCTCTATTTGTCACGTTGCCAACGAGAGGTACTAATCCCTACCACGCTGCAGAGATTCATTCTTGCCCTTGCAATTAACCAGCTCAGCCTGTCAGGACTCTGCTATCAATCTCTGTCTCTATGTATTTGGTCTGCTGCTTAAAAATAACTCTGTTATCCCCTGCGCTGCGCTTGAAGACCAGACGCAGTGGCAGCAAGGAGATGTTAAACATTCACTTAACTGAATAAAGCCAAGGGGGCAAAGGTTGACAAGGGCCGAGAGGGAACGATGCAAGACTGGCAATCAGCTTCCCTGGCTGTGACCTAAAGAGCCTGCTCCCCGAGCCTGCTCCTGCTGCCGGGGCAGATTGCTGAAGACTGCAAATTCTCCCCCGAAATAGCAGAGCTTGTTTATTCACAGTGTTTATTTGTTTATTTAAGTCCGGTCCTGATGCCAGAGCGGTCAGTTTTAATCACATCAGGCAGCACGTTGCGATGTGTTACTGTAGTGCGCTGTGGCGTGTTACTGTTGTGCGTTGTGCTATGTTACTCTAATGCTGTGCGTCAACTTTCCAACGTGTTTCCTTCCTACCAGGTTCTGAATTATTCAAATACCAGATCACTCACAGACACAGCTCAATTATTAAGGAGCTGGCGGTAATCAAGTCCTGTATGAGAGTGGATTGACAGGACAGGACGATAAAGTTCCTAATCTCTAGACCACCACCCCCCCGCCCTTCTTCTGCACTCTGGAATTACAGCGCCCAGTCACTGACCTCTCATGAGAAATAAAAACAACAACAATAATAAGATGTCAACTCATACGCTTGGGGCGAGAATGACCGTTTTACCTCGACAACAACAAATCACAAACCAGACACTAGACAGTCAGTTGGAGATTTGGATGTTTGCCCTGGTCATTGACAACCTCCCCTCACACACACACTACTCAATGCATTCTGCGAATAAATTTGCCAGTTAAACCTATTCTGAAGTTCATTCCCAGAATGCAGTCCAGAAGGCCCAAACAGCAGTACGGTTATGGTTCTATTACGGTAACTCAGCACCCGTGTACCACTTCACATAACTACCAGTATTCATAGTTTTTATTCAGCAACTTGCACACAGTTATGAGTAGAGGAATAGGATGTGTGTAGGCTGTGCTGTGGAAGAATGGCCAGATTTGTTTGGCTTTTGCTTCATGCTTAGAATTAATGACTTCACATCCTGACTTGTCTGTTTTTAAAAGAAGAAAGTTTACAAACAAGGAGGCCATTTGAACCATCATGCTCGTTTGGTGTCCATTAATTAACTAAGTGATCCAAGGATACAATTCAGTCTATTCTTAGATGTTCCAAAATGTTCAGCTTCATCCACATTGCTGGGGAGTTTGTTCAGATTGTGACGCCTCTCTGTGTGAAGAAGTGTCTCCTGTTTTCTGTCTTAAATGCTTTGAAGCCCAATTTTCATTTGTGTCCCCGGGATCGTGTGTCCCTGCTGATCTGGAAAAGCTACTTTGATGTGGTCGATGCCTTTCATGATTTTGAAGACCTGAATCAAGTCCCCACGTAGTCTCCTCTGTTCCAGGGTGAAAAGGTTCAGTTCCTCAGTCTCTCAGTAGGACATTCCCTTCAGACCTGGAATAAGTCTGGTTGCTCTCCTCTGAACTGCCTCTAGAGCAGCGATATCTTTCTTGAAGTGTGGAGCCCAGAACTGTACACAGTATCCAGATGAGCTCTAACTAGTGCATTGTACAGTCTGAACATCACTGCCCTTGTTCTCAATTCTACACTTTTGACAATATACCCTAACATCCTGTTTGCCTTTTTTATTGCTTCCCCACATTGTTTGGATGGAGAAAGTGAGGAGTCCACATAGACTCCTAGGTCTTTCTCATGCGTTACTTCATCTAGTTCTATTCCTCCCATAGTGTAATTATACTGGACATTTTTGTTACCTGCATGTATTACCTTGCACTTGTCCACATTGAATTTCATCTGCCAGGTGTCGGCCCACAACTGAATATTATCTAAGTCCCTTTGAATAGCCTGTGCTGCAGAGATTGTATCTGCTGAGCCACCTATTTTAGTATCATCTGCAAATTTGACAAGTTTGCTAACTATCCCAGAGTCCAGATCATGAATATAGATTAGAAAAAGCACAGGCCCTAGTACTGATCCCTGTGGAACTCCACTAACAACCTCACTCCAGTTAGAAGCGACTCCTCTAATCGACACCAGTCTTTGGTGTGGAACCTTATCAAAAGCTATCATATCATGATCTACACATGATCTTTCACATGATCTACAGCTGCAGTTGCATGTTCAAAAAATTCTAATAAATCAGTAAGACACGATCTGCCTCGTCTAAACCCATGTTGACTATCTCCAAGAATATGGTTTTCATTAAGATGCTCCTCTATTTTCTGTCTAATCATTTTCTACAACATTTTACAAGTAATGCAGGTGAGACTGATTGGTCTGTAATTTCCTGGCTTTTTTTTACAAAATGAGACTTTGTAGCAGGAACAAACTAGGAACCAATTCACACAGACCAAAGCTTTCAAATCTGTATAAATAAATCTGGTGCTGGGAAAAAACAACAACAACAAAAAAACACCAGCCCAAGAGATTACACATGTTGGCACAAAAGCAGTGAAGTCTTTGTTGTGCATCCCAGCCAGCTCCTCCCAAGGTTACAGCAGCTTATTGTGTGAAGGATACCAGACTCCTGCCATTGTGACTGCTCTCCTCCAGTGTCTCAGCCATCAGCCACTGCTGCCCCTTTCCACCACAGCCCCCGGCCCAGAGCTTCCTGATCCTGCCTCACTGTGTAACCCCTGGCTACGGCTTCGGAAAGATGATCCATTTATGCAAAATCCTTTATTTAAACAGTAAAGCATTTCAAAATATAGCTTTCATTTCCATGTTAGCTATGCAGCGACTTTAGTGAATCCACTCACAGATGCAGTGCTGAAGCAGCAGGAATGGGAAGGCGCTGGGTTTCTGCGCACACCCTGTTACCCCTCGGAGCTCTCCACTCTCACCATTACACAGCTTCTGCGTGTGCCTCCTGATCTGCCTCAGGGCAATTTAACTCGCTCTGTGGATGAATGCAATAAAGTGTTCAAATATACATTAAAAGAAAATCTTTTTTTTTATTATTATTTAAAAAAAAAAAATCTGACAGCACATTTCTGAGGCTTTAACTTCGCTCTTTTGAACTGCATAATAATAGCCACTTGCCGGGTTGCAATTGAGCCGACTCCGGAGTCACGGCAAAGCTTTGAAATGGGATTTCAGGCCTGTCTGACTAGACATGCTTCAGGATTCCCACTCAGCGACAGAACACAGGCAACTCTGGCAGCTTACGGATTTACAGAGACAATTTCCAAAAGTGAGTCTCATTGCTATTCAGCGAGATCCGTCTTGTCTCTCTGTGGAGCCCTGCCGTATGAAAATGGGCAGTCTTGACACAGAGTTAATGCCACTGACGCAAAACAGAGAGCACGAAAACACACACACTAACGTCCCTCTCTTTCAAACTTGCATCCTGCAAGGCCTGATGCACACAGTGGCCACACTAAGGGCGCTGAAGCCCAGTGACATTTATATATTTATATATGAAATAAAAATCTGACGTTTCCTCTCTCCTAAGACACTCAGCTCAGACTGTGCATCCTCCTTACACCCAGCTGATACACCCTTCTCTCCTGCAGGAGTCTCACTCTCTGTCAGGCATGGTGAGCTGAGACGCACACCTCTTCCTTCACCTGCTGGGGGATGCAATCCCAGTAGATCATAAAGCCTGCCATCAGCCAACGCATTGCTTAATGCAGCCGTCAGCCACTATGGACACAGATGCTAACTCAAACAGTCACACGTGTTAGTCAAACACATATCACAATTTGCGAAACAGTGCAAACTGTATAGCAAGCACACAAGTGTGTATTGACCCAAATAATTGCATACTGCCATCCCCAGCAGAGCCATGTTGCTCTGTAGTACTGTGTTACTGTCTGTTAATTTTCAATCCTGTCCCTGGGTGACTCCAGTGTAAGGTCCCATCTGGTCGAACAGTTTCGGCAGTTCATAACAGAAACAAATTTTATTTTTTAAACGTTATGAACAGAAGGGATACGGGCAGCAACGCAGAAGGAGTTCCTTCCTGGTCTTTGTCTCCAGTGGAGTACAGTGTGGGAGGAGCAGGAAGAGAAAGAGGGAAATGAGAGGAGCAGGGAGAGTAAAACGGAGAGGAGCTGGGACAGGGAGAGGTTATAACCTCCAGGAACCTTCTTTCTTTTAGTTGCACGATGAACAAGATTGTTCTGACAGTCGTGAGGCACCAAAGAAAGAAAAAAATCAAATCAAATGTAACATGAATATTGCATGAGTGCCTTTCAGTTAACAGCACACATTCCTTTATTATCTGCATCCTTCTCTTCTGTGAGACTGTCCCAGTTCTCCATGCCATCCTCCAACACTGCAGGTCCCTCACCTTGCAATTAAAATGGTCAGCATGGTTTTATTACGGTATTAAACCCCCAAGTAGCAGAAATCAAAATGTATGCCATGAACAATTAAATAAACACACAGATAATGCATGACTGCTATTGCACAAGTGTTTTCTCTTTTTTTTCTTCTTTCACATAACCCCACAGTTTTCAGCTGCTCAAAGTGATTCAAGAGCAGAGTGTGGACTGGTGGCTGCAGCCTCCTCTCCAGCCCTCATTAGAGGAGTTATCAGGTTTGCCTCCTGGCAGGAGGATTAACTCTGGGTTCTCCTCTCCCTGCCCCAGCGCTAGGGATGACGGCTCATCAAATCTCCTTTCTGATCGGTGCCTCCAACTTACTCCTAGCCTCGCAGCCTTCCCCCCACACCCGCCCCTCTTTCTTTCTTTCAAACTCCACAATTATCTGGCACGCAGTAGTGGTACAGTTCCTAGTGCCGAGGAGAGGGCATGGGTTTTACACAGCGCCTGTACAGGTGCCAGACAGCCACCATGCTGAGCCCTATGTTCACTGGCACGGTGAAGCCTTTCACACCTGAGGGGGTCTTACCTATAATGAGGGGAGAATGCGTCATGAACCTAAGTAATATAAATAAAGGAAATTATTTCCAGTGACCACACCGTGGTCGGTAATGGCTTCTTCTCGGTTTTCAAGAAAAGAGAGAGGAGCAGGGAGAGCAAGAGGGAAATGAGAGTGATCTTCAGTCACTGTCTGTGTGGAACAGAGTAACTGATAAACCATTTTGGGGAGCAGGGATGGGAAGGGGAAAAAGACCCTCTCTTATATGTGTGACTGTGTGACCCTACGTCCCTCACACGCTCAGGGAATGCTTTGTCGCTGCTGTGGCCTCGCTGCTGTACACTGTGTGGAAGAGCAGAGTGATGTGGAGGGAGCAGGGCAGTTTCAGCGTGGCTGTGCATTATTCACAGGGTGAGGATGGGCACCCTGCCCCCGGGCACACTGCCTGGGACTGAGACAGAGCAGCAGAAGCACACAACTCACAGCCAGGTCTGCTGCCTACACATGCACAGGGCCCATATTACGGCACCATAAAAACAAGAAACGCCACCACAAAAAATATGCATTCCAAGAATATTCCCTTCTGCAAAAAAGCCCAGTGGTTCTTAAGACTAGCAGTAGTTGTCACAGGATAAATTGTCCAGTACGAGTACATTTCAAATTAATGACATGGAGCTCAGTGTCTCACTGCAGCCTTCATTCTGCAGCTCAATATTCCCTGACTCCACTGCTTAGCCACAGCAAATCAGCTGATCCACTGCCACACCTAAAGGGGCTTTAGGTATAAGGGCTCACAGTCTTGTCTCAGGAGAGTGAGAGGCGCAACAGAGACAGTTAAATAAAATATAAAATACGCATAACCACAGTAATGCCAAAGCTAGGAAACAGCCTCTGATAATGAATACTGTCTCACCACACCCTGGATTCCTGGAAGAAACAGATTCATTGATCCCAAGTCGCACCAACAGAGAAGCCCGTCCGTCTCGTCACTGCACCCCTCTGCCTCCTGCCACACTGTCCCAGCCCAGCCGCTGGACTCGACAAACACAGTTTGGAGGCCACATGCAAACTAGTAACAGAGTACCTTGAAACTTAAAAAAAAGCCCAGCCCAGGGGTATGCTGGCACAGAAAAAAAAATCCTAGCATTAATTATAGAGGTGAGCGGAGTCTGAGCCCACAGAGATTCATCAGATATACACCCTGGGTCATTCTGTGGACAGAACTATAAAATGAGGTCAATGATACTGCCTGTCTCTCGTGGATTACAGTGCAGTTGCTGGCGGCAGGACACCTTATTTATAATGAACCCTCGCCCGTCCGTTTATAAATTCAGGCAGGGTAGCCGTGTGCTGCAGATTCATGTTTTTTCTCCAGACAACGATCAGGACTCTTTTAAGGCACTGTTGATTTAGATTAAATATTTTCATTTGTTCATTGAAATACTTTAATTATTTTCTTAATTAAAGTAATACAGATACTTTGCATTTCAGCATTACAATTCTCATGCTCTTCCTAACTCTGCTGTAATTCATATTGCATGGGTAATTGTGCCACAAAAGAAGACTGTGCCAATGCCACATTATAAAACAAAATAAATGCTGAGTAATGAATCCACAGACATTCAAGGCCGGGGCTGCAGAAGTCTTCCCTCCACACTGTCAAGCCTGAACTGATGTGACATGCACAATTCCTTCCTTAAACACAGCAGATGAATGGGGAGAGATATTTCAGTCACTCGCAGCCCATAGCACTTCTTCATAACATTTTTAGTAAGACTTAAAAGAAAACAAAAGAACAGACTCCTTGCAATTGTACTGCACCAGTCACTGCTGAAGATGGTTGTCAGAGTTTCCCAAAACATGGCGGCCAGAGGAGCAGAGTCCAGCAAGAGTTCATCACCCCCCAAGGATTAATCCTGCCACCTGCACTGTGGAGAGGCCCTGCCCCTCTCAAGCCCAGCGCTACTAGAGCACTTACAGCTTGGGGGGGGCTAATGGGGGCTCGTGAGTATAATGGAAGGGGTAAATGTCATTGTATCCTCTTTGAAGGGCGTGAGGGACACTGTAAATAAAAGCTCCTTCTTTTAACCTATTTTGTGGACTCCGGACATCCCAGTATTGATTATTTGGGAACCTGTCAGCCTGCTACCCACACAGGAAAAAACACTTGGTGGGTGGCTGTGGGACAGTTAGTGGCAGCAGTGGGATTGAATCCGACAAACAGTCCAGACCCCTTTTCCTGATTTAATCTTCCCAAATAGCAAGACACCCATGATTGCAACATGGCGAGTGGTGTCAGGAGGACAAGGTCTCAACAGAAGGAGCACGAGGCCTCAGTGTCCACACAGAGCTGACTGGCAGCCCAGTCAGTGACTCACAGCACAGTGAGCCGCCTTTCACTCACACTGGTGCAGGATCTCCATTAGCCATTTTAGGGGAAAAGGCAGACTCCTATGGCTGGCCTTATGCACAAATCCTTACATATGTTCTACCCAGGATGATGAGGTAGGTCTCTGCTTAATAATATATGATCCTGGATGATAAAACACACCGCAGAGTATTGGTAATGTGCTGTGGGCTCTTTGGGGGGTCTCACAGGGCCTGAGGGTGGAATATACGCCTCACTGTGTTCAACAAAATGATGAGTGGCGTCCTGAAGAGCACATGACTGGGCCCACTCATGAATAACCATGTTAAACTCCTGCCTAAGTGTCTGCCTTAATTGTCACAAAAAGCCGCTCTCAGAGAGAAGATGAAAGTCTGATCTATTAGACTAGAGTCCTCAGCAGAGTACTTCTCTTGGCTGCAGCTCCTCGGGTACAATAAATGGTGGCATGTGGGAACCGTATGGCTCTGTGGGGCAGCCCATCACCTACAAGCAATACATTCCGACTCTCGCAGTGCTAGACTCAGATGAGAACTGCTGATCATGAATGCAGATTAAATAAAACACTGATATTTAGCTTTTTCTTCCCTAAACAACAGGGAAACCCATGACACCAACTCTACTAAGGCTCAAGAGGCACTGTGAAAGTTTAATTTTGCTCTTCTTGAAAAGACAAGCAAACAATTTTGCCCTCACATATCCACAGTCCTGGTGCAGCACAACTGAACTGCAAAAGGAAAGCAGCTACACAGATCACACTAGCAGAGCGGCAGACGTCTGTGTCCTTTAGCCTTCTAGAACCATCCAGTTGCCAAGTTCAGCATTTTCTTAATAGTTAGAAATTACTGACAAATATTACTTCTGTAATCTGTAACATTTAAGTACATAAATATTTTACTCTATTCTTAAAGTACATTTAAACATATAGAAATAAAACACATTCTTAAGTTGACAAAAGCTAAAGCAAGCAACTCCAGGGCTTAAGGCAACAGGCATTTGCATTTTATTGAAATGTTAAGTTCCACTGAATGAAACAGCCTGGAGCCAGGAGAAGACGACAAGGATAGAAATGCAGTTTAAAAGGGAAAAAAATGAAATGTATATATATTTCTAATACATTTAATGTGAATTTAGTCTATGGGTCAAACTGGCATGACACGACGTACGAGTAAATCTTTTCATTGTTTGCTATCCTTTGTTTTTTATGTTCTTCATGCCTTCCCTGATATTAAGCAAACACCCCCACCACCTCCCCATTACTCCCACAGCCCTATAGGTGCCCAGGAGCACCCAGGGATGCAGCTGTGCACAGATATGTCGGATTTTCACAACAATTACAGGACCTGAGCAGATTCAGCTGCTGTAGAGCTATCCCTTAAACGCAGAGAGGATTTCTGTCAATACCAATATCATTGGTGTCGTTGAGCTTCGGTACTTCAGGATAGGAGCGGATTAGCGCTCACGATCACAGGACACAGTGCCATTACTGAGAGGAATTCTGCGCAATGGCTTATATTACTGAGAACACAGACTGACATGCTGCTTTTAAGTACTTTTTGTCTATGTATATATATATACAGCTCTGGAAAAAATAAAGAGACCACTTAACATTGATTTCTGAACTTGGAGTGGTCTCTGTATTTTGTCCAGAGGTGCATATATATATATATATATATATATATATATATATATATATATATATATTAAACTTTAAATAAAGGTGCTGCTTATTAATGAGTTATTAATGATTAATAAATTATGATTAAATGATTAATAGATACTTTATAGAGCATGACTAATGCATCATAAATTAGTTACAATGCAGTTATAGCACTCCATGGAATGGTCACAATGTTTAACAGGTAGGTAAAAAGTGTCCCTTTTCACTACTGCTTTGACACACTCCTAATTTTTTTTTTTCAGTTTTTATCATGATTTTTTTTTTTTTAGAAGGCACACTTTTTAGCTACCTGTTCGACAGTGGCTATTACATGTATTGCTATTACCGAGTTATAACTAGTTGTAATGTATTATTAATTGTTTATAAAGTATATATTAATCATATATTAAACATTTATAAATAATCAATAACACATTGATAAGCAGCCCCTTATTATAAAGTGTTACTTACGTGTGTGTGTGCGTGTGTGTGTGTGTGTGTGTGTGTGTGTTTATTATTAAAAAAAAATGTAAATGTCCCATTTATTATTGGATTTTCTTATGAATACAGAAACAAAGAAACAAAAATTATGTTTTGGTTATTTTTGCTCTGCGTTGATAGTATTACGATATCTCCAGGCTCGTTTGATAAATAGGTCATTACTCAAGCCAACAAGCATATCATTCTCAAACATTATACCACCATCAACATCTGGGAGAATAAATAAAAATAACTTTGCACACAAAAAAAAGGAAAACAACATCACAGCTGTGTGCACCATGTTCAGAAGTACACTCCCCTGAAGCATGTCGACTATGTGCTCGGGTTTCTAGTCCTAAAAACAACAAATTATTATGCAAATTAATTCAATCAACCCTTCGTTAATTTAGCAGAGCATGGGAAACACACCCCTGGGAGCTCGGCCCTTTGTCACAGTCCTGAACATTTACTGGACCCGGCCTCCGGGGCGCGAACGGGCTGAGCTGTCAAGAGACTCGCAGCACAGAAAGACTCAGCCGTCTCCGTGTTGTTCTCTCCGCCCTGACAGCTGCCTCTACTTTCTATATGGAAATGAACCCAGCTGTTAAGCAGCCAGAACAGCCCTTGGGGATATCGGTCTCTGGCATCTCCCTGACACGCCTGCAGCTGTCCAGCTCAGAGAAGACCAATGAGAATGCAGCAGAGGCTGTGATTGAGAGGACGCCGTTGGGTCCATCGTGCTCCTTTAGGTACTGACTTGATAATCGATCCGAGAAACTCTTCGACCCACTTTCAGCTTCAACAGCATGGCTGGGCAGTCTGATCAAGAGCAATGTGTTAAGAAGGGCCTCCTAAGTATTCATGTATTTTAAGTCCTTAAGACAGCTACTATGACTTTGCACACCTGCACCTCGGGTCCTTGTTACACTGATGGTCTTGAGTAGGTCCTTTAATTTGTCACCGTCGATGCCCTTCAGGGTTCTGGATACTTTAATTGAGTTCCCACACAATATCTGCAGTCCAGGAGAGATGTCTTTAACCTGCCTGTGTTTGGCACTCCTTGGAGGCCTGATAATATTCTTGTGGCTCTCATTTGAACTGTGTCTAAGGTAGCGATAACCTTTCATCACATCATTCACTCTATAGTTTCTCTCGTTTTCCCCAGCCCCTTGTTACAAGGTGTCTGTATGAGGGCGACATCTCAGGGCACACCACAGAGAAATGACATTGCTGTATTTCTGTTCTAGTGTATTCCACTGCTTCCTGTTTGGTTTTTGACCATGTAGGACTTGTAGAAAGTGTCCAGGAATTTAATTAGGCCTCATCGGGATGCTTACGGTGTTTTTGCTGTATATCCAGTGAGGTAAAGTCACAGTGCAACATATCTGCTATGAAAACAATATTGCTTTTCTGTCATCTCTGGTATTCCCAGTCTAATTCATTGTGGGTCTGTGACAAAGCAAATTAAATCAAGATCATTAATTGTTTAATTGACCAGAAACAGGATAAACTAAACAATTAAGAAGTTGGCTGTGCACTACATGTTGTTTCATTATTTGTTTGTTCGTTGGTTTGGTAGGTTTACAATCCTGGAGTGGAACTGATCAGGAAATTCCTTTTTGCTGGATTCGTGAATATAAGAGGGCTGACGTCCTAGATAGGGTACAAACTAGACCCCTGAGACTGACTGGGTCAAGTGCAGCTACCGTGTTAAACCACATGGAAAGGAAAAGGCTAAGAAAACAAAAAAACGCCGCATGTCATTTACACACTCATGAGAGTAGCTTGAAAAGTTAAAAGGAAGCAGCAGAGACCTGTGCAATTGCAGGTACTTGTAGGCCGTGCTGTGTGCACTTAAACTGCTTAGCAACAGCATTCTAGTGTACAGTGATCTCTGTACATGCTTTGTAGTAGTAGGCTGTAATGCATAAAGTATATATAACACATTAAATACATTACAATTAAATTAAATATGCCGTCATCAAAATTCAACAGGCAGCGCCACACACTCACACATATAAATGTACATATATATGTGTGTATGCGCATGTATCATTTTCAGTCACATGGTTTTCACTCCAGTTTGCCTTGATTACGGGTCTTTGCATCCCTCAGTATTCGCCCTGATTGGGGCCTGCATTTCAATCCCAGCTCTGTGAGTCAATCAAAATTATCTCAGTTGTTTTCTTTGCTTTATAAGCTGAATCTCTCCTATATGTCACTTACAAGGTGGCTTTCAGTCCTCTGTAAAGACCTCCTTCCTTCCTGAAGAGAAAAAGGCTCTCCTATCACTCTCTCCTCTCCTAAATTAGCAGGTGATAAGAGCCCGATTTCAAGAAAGGCTTTTAGTGTGTGGGAAAAAGGTTAGAGACCTCATACAAGACAACTCTGCATGTGGTTTACAGAAGATGGATCAAGGAGTATTTGTGATTTATGTTCCCTGCACTGAGGACTTGTCTTTAGGTACAGTAGCTTCTGCTTTGTTCTCAGGCATTGAGAGGCATTCTGGGACAGCGCTTCAGATCCGTAGTCTGACTAGGAACCTGCGTAGACTTCTGGCTCTGTGTGCCAGATACTGTTCGGTAGTATATCGATTGCATAACGCATACTATGTGCAAGAATAGAACAACTCTATCAGCCTGCCATCGGCATCTAATTACACCAGACGAGATTCTTAAAGGAACATTAAACCTTATTTCGTCATAAAGCCTGGGCTTTGTTAGTTCTTTAACGCGTTTCCTCCCTGTAGGTCAGCCTTGTCACTTTCACACCGGCCCACAGTTGGCGGCGGAGTGAACGCGTCAGGGCTGTGTGGCTGATTGATGTGCGCGTGGTGCCCAGACTCGCTCGGCCTTGCAGACTGACGACTCTTGCACAGCTCAGTGCCTCCAGCACAGCTGTCAGGCAGGGACCCCCCCCCTCCATCGTTCTGACTGACACACTGACAGACTGTCGGCTGCAGCAGCAGTCTCTTTGATACACCTGGGTAGACAGAGAGACAGCACCGCCCCCCCCCCCCCTAACAGTAAGGCACAATGTTCCCCTAACTGCCAGAAGAGAGACCTGCCCTTGGCAACACACTCTTAATTGGCTGCCCTGACAGCCCGTGCAAAACTCTCCTTGTTGGATGCAAACACGCAGTTGCAAACCCATTTCTGCTCATGTTGTGGGAGCTCTGACTCAGTTGCATTAGAACCAAAAAGCACGTTGCGCTACATTCAGCGCAACGCCAATGTCAATGGAAGAGACGGTGAATAGAGACAGACAGCTCTTACAGGTACAATGCAAGGCACCTCACTTTTGATTCGCCCCCAGCTTTATCATCCACCGTATGTTGAGCCCACTGCTTGAAGCATGAGGGACGAGTCTAGAATGAAAAATTGATGAAACTGGCTTATTTGGAATTTCAGTTCATCAAATCAAATCTGCATTGGTTTTTGTGAAAACAAGGTAGTTATTGCCTGCGGTTCACTCTTCCATTCACCTTTAATAATTAAGGTGCTTACTGACTATAGGTGATTTTTTAGGTTTTCAGAGCACCAATGCCATCCAATTCAATTAATTATTCATCCTTCCAGAACTGAAAGGAAGTACTGGCTACCGCAGAGACATTATACATTTAATTCACTGAAATAAAATTAATTATCTCTCAATGCTTATTGTCTGCAAGGCTCTCTGGATTTTGATTAGTGTTATTGTCTATATTAAAATATTCCGTTCCATTCATAGGGTTTAATCTAATTTAATTCGTTGTGTAAACTGGGTTATAAAGTGTAAGTTAAACACGGCAGTTTTAATTAGAGGGGAATGCAAATTAAAGTGAATTGTCTGCCGTTAATTGATTATAAGAAGAAAATAAAAAATTCAAGGAAGCCAAAGAGAGGCTACAGGCAGTGGCTCTAAGAGTCCTTTATGAAAGTTTCTACATCATTAGTTTTTCGGCTCTGAAATATACCTACTGTGTTCTCCCCTTACAGCCATCCGATAATGGGGAGCTGCAGGTTAAAGAAATAAGAAAACACAAGAAAGCCAAATGGGATTGCATTTTAAAGGAATCTTTTCCTAAAACATTAACGTCATTAAAGAACAACGTTTCCATTTAATTTAACCATAACTGAATCCTCCTCAGAAGTTATCCTTCATAACTCCAAGCAGCCCTGCTGTTGTGGATGTTCTTCATAAAGAGAAGGCACTCAGGCTGGCAGACACTGTGCTCAAGGTAAAACACCCAATTGAAGTCATTTTTACTGTGCCACCATTGAAACTGAAGAGCTCTGTGGGCTGACTGTTTCTTCTGGCGTGGGCTCAGGGCCGCAGAATGCGAGATTCATAAACACTAACGCCCTCTCGTCCGCACCCCTCCAGCTCATAAATCACAAGGTCAGGGCTGGCCAGGTCAGGTCCTGGAGAGGCACAATCCAGCAGGCTTCACAGGTCTAAATCATCCATTTCTAAAGATGTGGAATAGTTTCATTTCTGCCCACTTAAGCAGGCAATTTCTTCAGTTCAATCATTTTGGGATCAGGGGGATTGAAGTCCCGTGGGACCAGAGATGAAGCTCTCCTGACTTAACTGAAGAAATTACTTTTATAAAGTGATCCATAAAAAGAACACATTTCCTTCCATCGCAATGGAAACCGATGGTTGACGTCTGTTTCCCAACCGGTATGCCCTATTTCCACACCAATCAACAGCCTGAACCCCAACCTCAGACAACACTGACAAATACACACCCGATTCAGTCCTGAGACAAGCAACCCTAACCTTAACAAAGCTATAACCCTAGCCTGGATTGAAATGTAACCCTAATGTTAACATTTAACTTCACTTACATTCGATAGACCGGCCCTTTAACTTCCGCTCCACACACAGCCCGACAGCGGCGTTGTTTAGAGAACCAATTCGTCAAGGCGCCATGAATAAGGCTCTTGAACTAACACTTAAGCTTCTTCCTTTCTTGTTGAGAGTACAATGCCAATTCAGCATTTGAACTGTATTTGCTTTCGTAAGTCACACCACAGAGACCGAGACGCCTACGGTTCCCAGTCAACAGGGGCCTCCTTTTCTCTCTTTTTCAGCTGAAGTGATTTTTGGCGGTTAAGGTCTGTTTGGTGGCAAAATAAGCCACAGCCAACTGAGATATAAAGATTTCCACCACACAGATTCTGCTGTTACTGTATTAAAAAAAAAAATGGGCGCTGGTACCATCTCATCCACAGGCAGAGGACACTGCCTCACTCAGAGGGCCTGTCCACACCGACCCTCTCTCAGACACACACACAGCAGACTGAATGCAGGACAGAAGAAGAGACAGAGAGAGAAATGTAGAGCATGCGAAACAGTAAGAGATGGACAGAGAGGGAGAGAGAAATTAAGGAAAGGAAGGAACAAAACCAAGAGGAAAAGGGACAGAGATGCATAAGGAGAGAGAGGAAGATGAAGAGAGAAAGAGAGACTCTTGCCATTTATTACCAAGCTCTCCAGCTAAGCACTGTAGTGTTGAGCAGCCAGGCAGCTGTGTGCGGCCCCTACATGCCTTAATGCGCTCACAGCTCACTGACTGTATTAAGTCAGGACGGTTCATTAAGCTGTCGTGTGTAGTGGCTAGAAAATATGGCCCAAGTCCTTCAAATTCAGCTGCATTTTACAAGTCATTACCTCCTTGGCATAAGGAAGCAGTAACACACTAGAAACTCTGTGTGTGTGTGTGTGTGTGTGTGTGTGTGTGTGTGTGTGTGTGTGTATCTACAATTTGCAGATCTCTGTAGATGGAGCTCCCTATCCAAGCAGCTAGATTATGTTAATTACATTTGTGTGAAATCATTAGTGTTTTGTTTTTTAATTAAAAAAAACAATGATGCGCTAATGATTTACTACATCGTCTTTTTCGCTGCTCAAAGTCACATGACACAAGAAACCCCGTTAGTAAGAATCCTGGACTGTGTTCTAGGATCAGGAAGATTCCAACAGGCAGGTGAGCAAGAAAGTCACCAGTTACCTTCCCTGTGTTTACAAGCTCTCAAACTCATCAGACTGGAGTTGCCCTCTCATCCCTTCAAATGTTCTTTCATCAATCAATTTAATAATGATTAGTTGATTGACTTAAAAAACACAACTCTAAAACATATAACCCTGTTTATTGATTGTTTGTGAGGAAGAGCCTAATAAAAATAATACCAATAGTTATGCATTAGAAAGCACTCCTGCCCTCCTGTACCTGGTCAGCTGCGCCTTACCACGCAGCTGAAAACTGATAAGTGCTCCCCTAAACACCATCATTCGTCACCCTTTCCACTGTGCAAATCGACGACAGTTTTCAGCTAAAGTGCCTGGTCGCTTGTCTGTCAATCATGCAGCTGCAATTTAGGCCCCTGCTGTGCCGATCTGCCGCCCCCCCCCCCTCACCCCCACCTCACCCCCACCCCCAACGACTGTCTCTGGCTGCAGCATATGGGCCGATAATGGCTGCAGCTAGTTTTGACTGCCAGAAAATATATATCCCGAGGGTTGGGTTGAAGGCAGGCCAGTCACTGTCAGCCCCCATCTGCAGTGCATGAGGCCATGGTCCTCTAACAGCACAGCACAGCACCTCCAACCCCACACAGGAAAAGTGCTCCCTGCCAGGCAGTATGGAGGCCAGTCATTTCAAACCATTCCACCCACTGTATGTTTGTTTTGTTGTGAAGTATCTTTACTATACAATTCTGGAGACACTCCATAATACAGGATGATTAACTACAATGTAATAGCATGATAATAAGACTAACACACTGAGTATTAGGACATAATGTGTATTTAGAGATGGAATAGTAGTATGAAACATGTAAAAACACAACAAGCTCCTGTCAGCTATGTAAGCTTGTGGCTTATGTATACATTACATTAGCATTTAATCTGTAACTACATACTCTTGTTACAGTGTAATTACTTTGTAGTTTCCGGCCCAGTGTTGCAATTAAACCAATTAAATCGATTTAAAATTTAAAATTGTATTATCATATTGTCTTGTCAGAAATGTTTGGGAGCATTCCAGAGCAATCAAGGAAGTTCTGAAGCACCACCATATGTTCAGCCTCTCTCTACCCAAACACTGTCATGCGCAGCTTGGCTTTCTGGGGAGGACGCTGGGGCGCTTGCCCAGCCAGGCCACTCAGGGGTTTGCTTTTTATGAGAGCAGAAGATAATGAATTTGCATTAAAGAGCCCTGACAATGAGTTTCAGCAGCCTCGCCAGCAGCGATAGGTCTTAATGATTAAGATCGTCCTTGATCTCAAATGAACATTTTAAGTGTCTTTTATTTTATAGTGTTTTATATCTATGTTAATTGAATACATATTCACATAATATGGTGTGGTAAGTAACTGTATAAGTGAAGTATTGTAAGAATGATCGTTCACCATTGTTTGCTATGTGATGATGCTCCTGGGTTTGCAAGTAATTGCTTGAGGATTTACTGAATTTCTAAAGCCATTATTGATGCCCTATTCCTTTAAATCAATATGCTTAATCAAAAATCAATAATTCAATAAACACTTAAATACAAATTTAAGAAAGAAAGAAAAAAAGATCTGTGTTACTTAGGAAATCCTCAGTTATCCACTTCCTTTTATCGACAGAAACTGTATTACTCAGATGTGCCAAATGAAAGCCCGGACAAGCACTGTCATGGTGTTAAAATAGTTTTTCTCATCTGCATTTAATTTTACTGCAACTCTGCCAAGGAATACCATACATGGCTATTCTTTCAGCACACTGAAGTTAACAAGATACATTAGTCATTTCACTGACTCCTCTGTTGAGTCTGAAAATGAAATCCCTTTCTGCACCGAGTGAGCAGTTACCTCATTCATGGAAACGAAAAAAATGAATTGATAAAAAAAAATTAAAAAAAAGCAAAAGGCAATAAATGTTCGATTTTTCCAGTCCGGTTTACCAGACTGGACATTGTGTAATTAACCTTTTGCTGACAATCGCATAGAGCTGTGCTTCTGTTAATGAAGGCTGTCTTGTATGTAAAACAGGATTAATCTGCAATAAATGGCACGCCATTATTGCATAATTGAGGCGCAGAGAGTAAAAATATAAAGGAATGATGATGCTGCGAACTTTACGGGGTGATTTTGCAGATCACTAATTCTCCTGACAAACTAATCCTGGTGACCTGGTTACCCACGATGCACGGCCGATCAAGAGAGAAACATGATTTCAATTACAGGAGCGATCAGAGCTGCACAGCCAGCTGCAACAAATACAACTTTCATCTTCTGACTGCCTAACTGAGGAAGAACGACTTTTACACAGGGCAACACCAGGACTGCCAGTAAAACTGCAACTACAATCGTATCTAACTATAATTTGAATTATTATGACCTGGAAAATGTCAATTGCTGTCCTTACTGTATCTTGAACTACTTTGCTAAATTGAGTGCATTAAGACATCACATATTCTGTGCACCACTAGTGTGTAACCTTTTAACCTCTGCTGTAGGTTTACAATGCAGTTGTGGTTTGGAGCCCACTCGTGTGCACCAGTGGCAAACCAGCTCATGTTAAATACACTAGGCCTAGCCATCTCTAATACTCCACGCAGCAGTCTTCTCCGATTCTGCATGTGTAACTCGCAGCCATTCTAAAGTCCCACAGGGGTAAAATCCTCATGCTGTCACTATCGCTATCTTCTCCTCTGTCTTTTGTATCTTTTTCTGCCATCAGATGCATCTTCTGGATATTAAAATACTTATTTACTACAGAGAAGCAACACCATCTTCTCAAGAAAACAAAGGTCTCTGTGAGGTGTGCAGCCAGCATCTGGTACACATGCCTTAGGGAGCATGCTGAAGATGCCATCAGTTACCCAGAGGACAGACAGTGCTGTTTGAATTGCATTACATTGGGCCATATGGTAATTAAGTAAGACGGTAATTAATGATACACCGGGGAGCTATAACAACAGGACCCGGCCTGATCCATGCGGAGGCGTCTCATCCAGGGATGCTCTCACTGCAAACCTGCTCTTGAACTTCTTCCCTCCGATGAGCGCTTCACGCAGCGCGACTCCTCCAAGGAAACAGCTGTTTACAAGCCAGGAGCAGCATCAGTCATTAAGAGGCGACTCCGTCAGCGGTGACAAAACGCACGCCTGGAACAGTGTGGTTAGCTGTTCATCAAGGCATGTGCCGATCTGTCATCGTACTGCGGCTGCGTGGCTATACCTACCACACAGATGGGGGTAGTGCTCTGGTAATGTGTTGACTTGTTAAGGAACTTGTAAAGGAACAATGACAAATATTCTCCCAAGCTCACATTGACGGAAGCCGTAACAATTTCTTCAGCCATGTAGCCATTGTGCAAATGTCTAAGCAGTTTGCAGGACAGTCCGTGTCGTGCTACAGAAGGTCAGCTAATTGTGAGGCAGCTCAATGCCACAGAGACAATTCAAAACAGTTAATGTCAGATAGGAGAGACGTCTGCTGTTCCCCTGTCTGGTCAGGTATGACCGTGAAATGTGCAGGAACCACAGGAATAATGTTGTAGTCATTTTTCTTTCTTTTCTAGCTAATTTATATGCTAATGTATCCTAACCTTTTTTGTGTGACACAGTAAAGCTAACAATTGCCACATCTGCCGTGGTCTTTCTAAGTTCTTTTTGTGGGGATTGAAAAATGAGGCAATTAGCTCAAGTTATATAACAGAGGTTCCACATAGAACAAAAGGATGGAGAGGATGAATAAGGAAAGAAGAGACAAGCCCCCCCTCCACAACAAAAATTAAAAACTGAAAGAAAAAGAAAAAGAAATACACCCCCCTCCCCTTTTCCTTCCAAGTCCTCAGGATGCCGAGGATAAAGGGAGTGACAGCTGGCTGCTCCTCCGCACTAGAGACTGGGGGTCCCAGTGTGAAAGCTGTGCAAGTAATGCCACAGAAGGAGTGAGATTTACACTGTCAGCATTTTAAGGAAGATGATGAATTGTCTGAGATGGCAGAGTCATGTGGGGGGTGGGGGGAGGGGGTGGTCCCTCTGCGATTGGCAGCATCACAACCAGGGACAGGAGCCACGCATCTGGACTAGTGTTTATAGGTCTGACGTGTTGCTTCCGAGCAACACTTGGTGTGCTAAAATCCGCTGATATTTAACGGTAGTAACTAAAATCAATCTTGGTTTGTGGTTGAAGCTGGGATGCAGAGATGCTCCAGAAGCCGGAGTTCAAATGTGGCTGAATTGAGACGCGTGCATGTGAACAGCGCTCAGTGACAGCCAGGACTGTAGTACAGATCGCAACGAAGAGTGCGCTCTGACCTTTCGCTGCTCAATCTACCTACACAATCCCCCCCCATGGATGAACAGAAGGCATGACACTTCCATGTAATTAGCCATACGCAGAAAGGCCTCCCTACGTGTGGTGTTGTGAACCATGTCAGGATTAAAGGCACATAGAAACCACTAAAGTGTGCTCTCTCCATGCCAGCTGGGAGCTCCTGATGAACCTCACTTGGCTCGACCTGCAGAGCCCACAGAGAGGGCTGAAATCGGTGTGTAATTATTTGTCGGGGAAGGTTACGCCTCTCCCGCCGATCCTGCAGTGGGAGTTTATTCCACAGCCCCACTGAATGTTTCCCTGCTCTAATCTCTGAGTCTGCTTCCCCACTCCATCTGACCGCACTCATCTAGGACCCAGGCAGCGGTGCCACTGGACTATGACAGGAGAGATTAAGCTATGATTGCCTAGGCTGGGTCCTGAGAGAGAGCTTAGCATGCTCACTCACAGCTGATCCTGTTGTCTCATCCCATCCTCTTATATAACAAAAGCACTGAAAACATCTATTAAAAAAATAATATATACATTTATTAAAATAAAAAACTTTGGAGGGTAACCACTAGCAGGCACGGATGCAGCACTGAAATTCAGATGCAGATTAATCCAGAACTCCCACTCACCCACCAAGCACAAATTCAAAACACATTCTTACAGCTGGTCTCCCCTGTGTAACCTCATGTATCCTCTGACAAACATCAGACCTTTACAACTTGCAAAGTTGGATCTGTGTTTTAATGTAGCCAACGTTTTAAACAAAGTGCATTTTTTTGCATTGTCTGTCTGACCTTGTGTAAAGGACATAAACGGCATGACGTAAAGGCCACTCCTTGCCACAAAAATACATAAACAAATAAATTAATTAAATGGGAAGAGTCAAAGAGGACAATGTCCCGGCAGACTGTGGACTGATGAGACCACACCAGAGACACGTCTCACATATGTCTGTCTCCCACAAGACAAGCTCTCCTCACCCAACAACACAACAGACGCCCAGCATCTGCCTCCAACTCAGAAGCAGCTCCCTTCAACAAAAGAAGAGTCAGATTAAAGCCAGTATCATCCCTCACTAACTTTTGTCATCAGCCATTCCCGTCAACATGAAGTCATTAATTCCCTAATTTGTTTATTAATTAATTAAAACGCTTAATTGCATTACCCACATGAGACAGGGCCTCATTTGCAGCAGGGGCCCTTGGGGTAAAACGCAGACAAATCAAAAGGTGGCTTCACAACAACACAGACTAATGAGAACAAATGGTTTTGGAATGCAAATATGGACGCTGTTTACACACGGCAAACACCGAGCCTCCTACTGCGCACATTACAGCGGCGGAGCGCACTCTGGGGCGCATTTTAATCATCTGAAAAGTCACCACCAAAATATTGTGGCAGTTTCTCACAAGACTTAATAAACTTATCTCTGAAAAACATAAACAAGATATAAAATATTAAGAAGAGACACAAGTTTTAGCAAAGGGAAATTAAAGCTCAAGCTGAAAAAAAAAACTTCATGTACAGTGCCGAGTCCCCCGTCTTCTTCAGCCTGGGAAAATCATGAAGCTGTTATTAACTCTTGAGGGGGTACATATTTCTCCACTGCAATCCACTGAAGAAAAACTTCCAGATTTCATATAGAAAACTTTAAAAAAATCAGTCAAGAGCAAGTCTATGTTTATCAAATAATTCACAACATTTTGAATAATCCAACAATGTATGCAAAATATCTTTCAGCCACACGCATAGAGACCTAGTCGCTGGTCAACACATGGACAATCCAGTGGTCTCAACGGGAGTCATGCCATGCATGATCTCGGGGTGGCAGCGTGACCCCAATTGACCAGCCCACTAACACAACTAACACATTGAGGCAAGACGAGCTTTTGAAGTTGCCTTTCAACTGGAATAAAGGAATGCCTGAAGTGAGCTTTGACTATGATATCACGGCTTAATTATCATAAGCAGCAGGACCTATAGTAGCTTGCTGCTCACCCTCCTCTTCATTTCTGGGCCTGGAGAGTCCCACTACTCTGAGAATCGTGGGCTTCAATTAGCGGGTACAGTGGCCATTCATCTTTGCCCAGTACACCAGTAAGTGGTTCAGTTACACTACTGAGGCCTGGGATGGACTAGACACTGCCAGTTCTCCAGGACCAGGGCTGGAGACTTCAGCTGGATTGGACTGGACTGGACTGTAGCTCTCCTGGAGGAGTGTGAGGAAGCCCCAGTTCTGGAGATGGTTTCTGATTTGTGTTCTCGTTTAACGTTTTCAATTGCTTAATTGAACATTAACTGAACTGGTAATTTGCCTAATTAGACCTATTTTTATTTGTACATTTTTAATTAAATCCCCCCTCCACCCTGAAAAAAGTTACAGTACTTAGGAGATGTTGGAGGTAATTTGAAAGCTCCCGACTGTGAAAGAGCTGAAAACAATGAGGAGCGCAGGGAAGGCAGACGGCTAAGTTCAGTGAAGGGCCTAATTAAGTATGATACTGCTCAGCTGGAAGGAGCGCGGGAGACGCGGGGGTCCTGCATAAGGCCGGATCAGAACCCTCAGCGGCGCGGGAGAGAGAGTAAGAGAGCTGTGGGTGGAGGTGGGGAATGTATTCAAAGTGTTGCAGGGGAGTAGCAGAGAGGTTTTGAAATGGCAAGGCAGTGAAACACCCTCGCTGAGCTGTGTCTTTATTTGAAGACTAATGCGTTCGCTTCACCTCAGTTCAGTCTGCGGCAACAATGTGGTTTCTGTTCTTCCTCAGTGAGGAGTGCGCCTGACTATGATGGCCTCCTTACGGTGATAAATCGACTTTCTTAAGAGTGACTGACTAGGGGGCACACTCTGGAGGGTGGGAGGGGAGGGAGGACAGGACGTGAGGATGCAAAGGGGGTGGGCTGGGAGCAGAGTATCCGTGCCCTCAGGTTTGGAGAGGTGTGATGGCAGCAAGGCCAGCGGGGAGCAGCAATTCCCATCGGCATAATAACAGATTACGGTAATGCATCATTAGCTAATCCAGCGCCGTACATACAAATGAACCTGTTTATATTTACCTCAGCCCGCCAGTGGGACGCTCATATAAGCTGTCATAATTTGCATGCACTAAGCCCATGACTGCAGGAACTGTATTGTTTTTTCCTCCATTTCTGATTTACATTTCCTGACTCACAGCATATAGCAGAGCATTCAGCTAATGGAGGTTGTGTGTAGGGGCAGAACATAGGAGATTCACCCTTATGGGTGCTCTACAGGACGGGGCATTACTGACGGGCTATGTGCCGCCAGAAGACACAGAACCACTGCAGTCCACAAAACCGCTACAGTCTTTGTGTTTCCAGGGATGGGTGCCATTCATTCAGTTTCCGACATATACAGTATATATAGATAAATAAATCAATCAAGGGGTTGCACCCTTTGTCTGTAAAACCTGGGTGCAAAGGGATGTTTCTGTCAGTGTGTGTGTCTCTGTGTCTCTTCTTGTCTTTGCAGAGCAGCACTGAGAGGGACGATGGGATCACTGCCTCTGAGCCTCTCCTGTGCTGGCAGCAGCAGCCAGGCACTATCCTAACAGGCCCTGAAGGGAAAGTGACACCTCGAGTCAGTCAGCCGCAAAAACTCCCTTTGCAAGCACTAAATGGATAACCAGCAACAACAATGGGGGCAGGAGGGGGAAGGTAAACAGGGCTTGGTAGAGACTCACTGTGCCTCTTGCTAGAATCATCGCTGGAAAGCACCACTGTAGTGCAAATTGCAACCATTCACACAGTGCTTGGCATATTCATTGTGCATTTAAATAAATGCAAGGTGCTAGCTGGTACACCTTGTTGTTTGGTTTCAGAGCTGCCCCCCGCCTGGGCCTGCACTGCCCTGCACAGGGAGTCTCGTTCCTTGCCCGTGTGACTAATTTCCATACCTATTCCTGCTCTTTTTTAGAGGGAGAAGAAAAGAATGAATGAATGAATGAAAAGAAAACAAATCTCAGAATATGGGACGGCACACCTCTGCAGACAAACTGCGTCAATTATGTGCTCATTAGGCAGGAAACTGGCTATTCCGGGAAGCGCTGAACTGCAGCAGAGCGCAGGAGACGCACACAACACCGCAGTGACATTTAAACCTCGAGGAAGATGCAGCAACGGCAGTGGGATGTTTTGAGATGTGGCCAGCTACACAGGTTTCTTAGCATAAAAATCAACCTTACAGAGATTATTAACAAATGGGCAGTTCACCCCCCCCCCAAAGATTATGTGTATTCGCAGATTCCATTGTGACTGCAGGATTTCAATGTACTAGGTGCAATTGTGCTGCACAGTTTCTCTTGTCCTACACCCCTTGTCCTACCATGCTCCTCACAATAACAATAACGCCAACAAATAAATAATTACTGCAGTAACTCATGAATTGTTACCAGAGCCAAGCCAAAACACACACAAAAAAACAAAATAAACTAGGGGTCCCTGCAGCACAAGAGGCCCTCACACAACGGCACTCATTCCCGACAGGTGTGTAAAAAACACACACAGGGAGCTGGGGCTGCGCTGACGAGGCCTGAAAACTGCAACGGCGATAATGGAGGCGACAACGATAATGATCCAAACATTAATGTGAGTTTACAGTGCGTCTACTGCAGTTTATTCCCACATTAACCACTGTAACCATCAAACGAGACACAGTGGAAGAGTTTAAGAGCAGGCCACTGGGGTGGGGGGGAGTGAAGACAAACAGAGATGAGAGAGCAACTCAGATGGATATGCACGTCTCAATGTGCCCGCCGAAGGAAAAGCCAGATCATCATCATCAGCATCATCATCATCAAGCCATAATGGGCCGTCACATGAGCCACACACCGAAGCTCAGCTGCTCCAAGTGCTTTAATGTTCATTTCTGAGGATGCCATTTTTATTCCACAGTCATCATAGCAGGGCGCTTGATTATTCATTTTTATTTCCATGCAGCAGTGTATAAAATAGAGGGATGAGCTGTAAGCTCAATGGGCTATGGTTTTAATGGCACGCTGCTGAAAACACCAGCAGCATTTTATTCTAGAGACAGAGACAGAGAGAGAGAGATTGACATACAGATAAAGATAACACAAAGATAACGCAAAGACTTCTGGGAGTCTGGAGCAAGTGACCCAGCCACACTGTTGAAGCAGATTCCCTTAAAGGAACAGGGTGGTTCCTTTTCTGAGTGGTTTCTTTGGATAAGTGAGGAACAAGCAATCAATCGAGTGGGACAGACCAATGGACAGGCCACTATCCTATATATATATATATATATATATATATATATATACACGCATCTAAATGATCTAGTTGTGCTATGGTTAATGGGCTGCTGTCAACAACTATTGAGACGTTCAGCATTTTTAGTTCCAAAGCCAGTGCTGCTCACCAAGATAAACAAATGAACCCAAACAAAAACAACAACAGAAGCCGCACTACACTCCAGACACACCTTGTACCTCCTATAATTATAAATGAATCCAAAATAATTACCTCTCGCTACTATACAGAGTTGCATTCTAAATAGTGCTTTAAAATCATGTTCTTCTCCCACATCCTATCCGTTACTGTAATTGTGTGTGAGTGCACATTATGCACAAGGTTTGTAGGACATCAGGCTGCTTTGTTTTGTGAATTAAGGATGGGAACCCTGCTGCTGGTGAGATAGCCCAATGAAAAAGCCAATAAAGAGAAGATGTATCTGCTGTAAAAAAAGGTGTAAAACCAACAGCACAAGAAGTACAAAATAATAAATAAATAAATTTGCAAGAACAAGAAACACCTTTTCATCCCAATGCAGAGTTATCTATCATAGTACATTTACTGGCTAACGATCTATGTATAGGAGCAGAAAGCATATATATATAATATATATATAAGACTGCTGATATTTTTCTTCCAGCTCTCTCTCACACACACACAAACACACAGCACTTACTTGACTCCAAACAGAATGAGCTAATTAGGTAATTATTTAATGTATCCCCTCCCCCCCATCCCCCCAGCACAAGTAAAGCACAAATTCTTCAAGTTTTTAGAGACGCCCACGAAAAACAACCACCTCTTCCCCCGCTTTTTTGCAAAAACTGAGGTTAGCACTCCCAGCCTGGAGACCGGAGGTGTATATCGCTCAAGGATGAGAGATGATCAGCCCAGTCCAGTGTGAACCCCATCATTTCCGATGTATTTTGCTTTCCCACATGCAATTTAAAACTATCATTGCTCTGGATTTCACCAACTGAAAAGATACAACCTTCTGCTATTTTTCATGCCAGAAGACGTTATTTATTTCAGCAGTTAATTTCCACAGTTATTCTCCAGGCTCACCAGAGACTCTAAATGGTGAACATTGATATTCTTATCCGACAGAGAGAGAGAAAGCCAAGAAGAGAGAGAGAGAGAGAGAGATTCTCTTAATTTTTTTCTCTAATTTAAAAAGTGCTCTGCAATCAGAGCCTGATTGATCTCTCCCTGTGAAATGCCAGTGAGGGGGATGCAGTTATGGATGGAGAGAGAGAGATTCTTCATTGACTACAGAAGTGTCCCCTTGTCAAGAGAAGGAAAGCAATAGATTGCTCATAACCAGAGTGCACCCTAAATGACTGGCTTTAATAGCTGGTTTACAACACAGTAATAACACATCACTAGAGCTGAGCGAATCACCTAACCCCTTACCGTGGCATCTTGGCTCGTCTTGTTTTCAGACTTTCCTTCAACTTGTAAAACCATGAAGCTGCTTCGGTAGTCATAGGAGATAGTCACACATTGGTTTTGTTTTGTTTTTTAAGGGGTGGGGGGAGGAAAAAGCTAATCATTGATAGGAATTATAACCGTCACGGTCGATGGACAGTCAAAACACAAAAGCTGTTGGAGGTTGAGACACAGTCTGGTAAACGTAACGCATTCTAGTATCAGCACTTTCCAGTAACTGCACAGAGAAGATTCGGCTTGTAAATGAGGCAGGTGGCATATTAATGCAGAGATGCTGTGGGGTTGTCTGTTTTTTTAGATTTTTTAATGCAAGAAAATAGTCAAAGGCAAAGGGAACAGACTCAATCACTTGCATGGATTCGATGAGAGGGCCAAGCGGACAGCACGCAAATTCCCAGCTTGCTGCAAGAAGTTTTTCACCTTTGTTATTAAATGCAATTGTTAATCTTCTACGTAATAGTGTGAAAATGTAATCTATTATACAGTGTTGGCAAAGTGTTTATTACTGGAGCTTCACGCTAAGATGGCTTAGACAGCAGTGCAGTACTCTGCAGATAGGATGCCATTTATAACCTGCGAGGATTTGTCTCTCCACCTCATTATCATCCCGTCCTCGATTTTCAGACTACTCACTTTCTCTCTGCTTTGCATCCGAGACATGACATCAAGTGGCTGTAGCTCGTATTATGCATATTAAAGACTTTTCAAAGAAAATTGTTTTAGGGGAAAAGAAAAAGGGAAAAAAATCCAGAGTGAGGCAATTATTGTATTATTATTTATTATTTTTCCTCTTGGTATTTTGGGGATTTCTTCCCCCTCTGCAATGCAGATCAGTAAACTGCCACCGCAAGCACACTGGACTAAGATTAGATCATGAAATATCATGCATTTAATTTGTCTGTTCACAAACCCGCTCCTCTTATCTCACTGATACTGAAAGGGTACCGTGGGCATCTCCTAGCAGTGCTAACATTCAGATCCTTCTGCCTCGCTCCTCTGTGTGCAAGAGAGAAAAGACGCCCGCTCTTGAACGCGACTCAGACACGTATGATTTACATATCTTGGAGCACCCAAGTATTCAGCCTTGACCTTTTTCATGAGCAGCTAAGTAATGTTGCCACATGACACTTCAGTAAATTGCCATTAGCCATTTCCAATTAAACCTCTTTTAATCTCGCCAAGAAGAACCCAAACAGCCTAGCCCATAAGCGATCTGCATGATGTCTCAAAACACTAAAACAGGTTAATGATGTCTGGTAAGGCGTGAAAGCGATGTTCACAAGATTCTGTTCTAATAAGAGACCACAGCCCTGCGTTGCTCAGCACCCCATCACCCTGACAGTGTCCTGTGCTGTCCCGTCTCCCCACAGCTTCTCTCCTCACTGGTGACCCTGGAGGGCTCACAGTGTCACAGTAGCTCTGCTGTAAATGGTCCTGTTTCAATTAACTTGCCTCTTTTGATTCTTTGATTTGCTTTTCTACGCCGAGATGTCATCGAGGTCAAGTATTTAACCTCACAAGTTCGTTTCTCAAAGTATTTCCACACCTGCTTTATTATTTTTAAGATGACCATGTTACCTTTCCCTTAAATAAATACATTCTCACATCAGAAGTTGTAGTTGCAACAATTACTCTCTCCTGATAAGGTGTGTTAGCCTTCGTTGTGTTGAAGACAATCCTTAAACACACAATCCTTACGGACAACAGCTTGCTATAGATGTTGACATACATATTATTGTGTTTATTATTGTTATTGCAATGGGAAACTAGAACCCTTCAGTTCAAGGGAAACAGTGCTGAACATTAGCACAACACTTGGCATCAGAGTGATGGAAATGAAGGTCCTGTCACAACTGAACAGAAATAACTACAGGAGGCCTGGAAGATACCAGTGTGCATCTGACCACTCATCACAGAGAAAACAGTGGCCAATAATTCACCACAACCAACTGCAAGCAGATGCATGTCTGACTCTGGGCAATAACTCAGTACTACACGTCTGGAACAGAAGCAGAGACATGTCATATGCATATATTTTCTTCACAATTTTGTAAACACATTCCCCATTCCCCCAGTCAGGTCTCCTGCCACCCTCAGGCGGGGGGTGACAGGTCGGTGAAGAGAAGCTCTGCGCAGATAACCTCTTCAGAACAGAACGCCAGGTCTGAAGCTCAGAAAATTAACTGCAGGGCTCTCCTGGATTTTATTTCTTCTTGCTATTGTTGTTGGCCCCAGCTCACTCTAATAAAATAAAAAGAACAACTCCCCTATTTCAGAAGAGCCCTATAGATTTCTATTTTGGGCAAAATAATGATGGTACAATGCTGCTCACAATTCCCCTGGAAATAACCCATCTAGTGTCTAACGGTGACAAATGGGGAGGGAGTTGGGGAAGCGTTGGCCTTGTGTTCTCCTAGATGGCATTTAACATCCTGAAGTGCAATTTGTTTCCTAATCATTCTTGTTGATTACAAAAGTAATTCTCCATTAATTAACTCTGCATTCACAGAAACGCTTTCTAATTCTCCATCCAATTAACTGCAATCTGTTGATGGATCCTGACAATTATTTCTGATTTACAGACAGAAAAAAATAATAATAATAATTGATACCTCCGTTCCTGAGGCGCTACCTCTGCAGCGGAGACAGGATGGAGAAACGAGCCAGCTGCTGGGTTATTACACAGCGTTTACTGGCAGCTCTGAAACTCCCTCCCGCACATAAAGACACTTGTGCGTGCTGCGAGAATCTTAGCATAAACGAAATCAAGAGGAGGCTGACAGGGCTAGACAATAGGATTTTTGTCTCTTCTCAATACCCTCTTGGGGACTGTCAGTCCCTACTTCAAGTTGCCAGTGCTTCCCAAGCTCCACACAAAAAAACAAAATAAAACGTTCACTCTCTTTTTAATGCGTCTCCTGCCAGCCCGCCCGGCAGAGAGCAGGAGAGACCGCACATCGTGGAAACGGGTTGTGTCGTGTGCAACTGAAGGAACTCAGACCAGACATTTGCACAAACCTGTGCATGTCTATTACAAAAAACAAAGCCAGCGTGGCAGACAGTGAGGGGGAGTTCTGGATCTCGGAAAAACTACAGGGCTCCTGGTTCTACCTTGTGATAGTTGTTTTTAACCAAACTTGCTGTAGTCAGCATTGAACGCTGACTGCTCTGTATGGATTTACTAAGCCCAGATGCAGAGAACAGAGGTGTGTCATCATGTTCTGACGACTGCAGATCTGAGTTTGCGACTTGGAGCCAACAAATGTGGCTCGCTGGCAGCAGAACAGACACTAGATCCACAGCTTCAGATCCAGATTTCAGCGGTATTATGTTTCACCGATACGTGGAAGCACCGATCAGGTTCTCAGTGACGACTGCGGCAGTGACCGCTGGACCGCACTACATCGGCTTACTGACCACGTGTCTGCTCAATCGCATGACCACATCAAGGAAACACAAGACCGGAAAACTAGACAACACAATGGAAAGTAGAACACATCCCCTCAGACCTCCCACACAGATGGGACCACAGAGACCCCGTTTTTTTTTTTTTGTCTGGGAAAGCTGAAGTGTTTCTCTGCATGTTTACAGCACAGCAAGCTCGGCCCAGGTTCAGGGGTCCTCACCTTCAACAGATGGCAATGCTGGGAGATGAAGTCCTTGTCTGGACAGAGACAAGTCCAACAGGCATCTTTCGGCAATTGCCTTGCAGGTCAACTCTACTCCAACAGTGTCTCGTTGAGCTAGAAGATGCACAAAAAGGTGTCCAGCACTTTCACCATAATGTTTCTGAAATAATTTATACTGGACATACATCACTGCAACCTCCCCCACCTTCCGGCACCACCAGTAAAGTAAAATAACACTTATACACATTATTTTTTTTAATGTACATTTTTTTTTTTTTTTCCTTGAAGAGCGACAGACCAGATGTTGAATTTGCAACTTCCTTCCTCAAAACAGTGGTGCAGGACGCTGGTGAGCAAATTACTGTTTATCTCTGTGTTTGCTCCACCAGCTCCCAGGTTACAATACAATAAATCAATCTGACTGGCCTCTTTCAGGCGCCCACTCATAAATCTTTGCACAGAAGTCTTGTAAATCATGCACGTGCCACGCGATAAAAAATAATAATTACTTTTTATCACCTATTATACCCCCAGACTCCCATATTATCTAGCACCTAGATCCTGTACAACCAGCAATACTGCAGGCAGTGCTGCAGAATGGTTGCAGAGGTGAGAGGCAGGTGTGATCTTTCTGATTATTCTGCACCAAGCAAACTGCACAGCACTGTGTCCAGTCCAGGATGACCACTGTATATTTGTTCAATACTTTGTACATACAAATAAAAGATATAAATCTCTGGACCAGCAGCAAAGAGATTGTGTCAGCGTTTCCTTTCAGTCTCTATTATTGTGTTTTGTTCTGTTGCTGCTCAAAGAGGAATGTGGCTGTTGGAAACAGCATGGATGAAGTGAAGGGAAAACAAGATGGATCACTTCTATAGAGCTTTTCAAGCAAGAGCAAAGGCTTTTATTTTGTTTTTTTATTGGGGGGGGGCTTCGTTTTAAACACATCAGTCTAACACTGAAACATTTTGTTTTAAACACCAGTCTAACACTGAAACATGTTGTATTCTTTTTGAAAGAGTGAGGGGGCGGGGGGGTGAGATGGTCTCTTTAAAACAATCCTTGTGCTTCGACATGCTGACAGAGACCAGCTTTTGTAAAGAAGCTGTAAATTAGTGGGACAAACAACATAAAAGCTGTGTGTGGGAGGGGGACGGGGGGGTTAGACAGCACAGCCAAGTAGATAAGAGGCCCCCTGCTTATAAATCTGGAGCCACTGCCTCCCCAACACTGCTACTGCAGGGCCTTACAGAGGGGCTCGCATACTAATTACTGGGGTGATTGACAGATTGTCAGATCACGTCATTGCACTGCTACCTGGCAACATCAGAAGCCAATGATAAGGGGGTTAGCGGAAACAATTATAGCCCAGACTGCTCCTAATGAGCAGATAGGAAATAATCAAGTCTGTAGCGAAAGCAGAAATAGCCACATAACTGCCGAGTGCTGATCACAGACTGCCGCGCTTCTGAAACCCCTTCACTTGAGACTTGCTTCCGGGCCACTTCTCCTGTTCGTTTCTTTACTTCTCCAGCAACATGAAGTACTTTTCTCAGACTGTTCCTGTTTGTATTTTTATTATCTATAAACAGTATTTATTCATTATTTTGAATTGGATTTATTATTTTTCTCTCTCTCCGTCTCTTTGTCATCTGCCTGTTCAAATCACACAGCTGTAATCACCACTGAATCAGTGCTTGCATGCAATTCTGCCTAATTTTATATGACTGGCACTGAAGGGATCAGCTTGTCATTTCACTCCGATTCCTGCCCTAAGCTCAGGCTTTCAGTCGTCCCACAGTCTTTAAGGACTTCCAAAATTTGAAATGCGGGCCTCAGACTCGATGCTTTTCTGAGGCAGAGTTGTGACAATTTTTATCCATCCAAGTAGCGGAGGGAGTGAAGGTCAGGCACACGACACTAGCATAAAAGCAGCAGTTGCTCTTGTATATAGACACATAAATACATTTTTTTTTTACACATAGCATTAACCTGAATCCTTTTCTGCCTTTCTCCAGCTCCCTGGCCTCCTACATTACCAGGGTTGGGATGCCATCAACTATTTAGCTGTTTGTTTGTATATTTATATATTCCAAAAAATATTATCTCCTCTTGCTCATCTCAGGCAAGATTAAATATCAGACAACCCTCACAAAAACCTGCACTCGGCCCACCTGGAGCACGCCACAGTCCAGAAAGAATAAATCATTTCATTCAGAGAGGGATAACTTCTAAAAATGAATAGTTGACAGGAGGCCTAAAGACTGGCAACTCAGCGGCCTTGACTGAACTGCGGGGCCGACGGTGCTCTGAATACCAATTGATTCTGCCAGCATGTACACGAACTGTTTCCACACAGCGAGGACAAGTGGCTCGGGCAAACATTAACATGTTTATGAGTAGCTCCTACAGGGGTGCACACAAAGTCAGGGGCCTCCGTGCCACAGACACCGCATCAGAATTCAGCACCACCACAACCTAAGGAGTGAAAAGGCAAATTCCAGCAAACCGGATCATTTGCATGGTGCTCAGGAGACTGGGGAAGCACAGTGTGTGAGGTCGCACGGTCGCTGACTTGTTACAAAGTGTGCCTTGAACACTGAAACCCACATCAGTCTTGTCTGGGTCTAAAATAGTCCTGCTGCAGAGGTGTTCCTCTGTGTGCAAATTGAAACAATACTACACGTTTCCCAGGCAAGTGATCTGGACAGATATATCAAATATATCAAACTATGACATGCAAACACAATACAGATAATTCAAGTTCTAGTAATAATAATAATTAAATAATATTAAAAGTTGGCTAATTGCAGATTGACTTGGTATCGTGAACTGCACACTATTCACGAATCAGAAGAAGTTTGTCCATTAACAGGTGTCATAAAAGGTAGACTCAAAGCAACAGGATTTGACACACAAGAAAAATGCTTTGGAAAACCTGGCATTACAATTGATACAGTGACAGCTGAGCGGCTGGCGGTATGCGGGACTCAGAGATAACGGGAGGGAGAGAACAGGAGGATGGGACAGAGAGAAGCACGGCAGGTCACCTCTCTCTTTCCAGCCAAGGATATTTAATTAGCACCAACCGGCTGCCAAATTGTTGTCCGTCTCTCTCTCTCTCTCTCTCTCTCAAAACGCTGTCCAATAGCAGCCACCTATGGAGCACCTGTTCATTAAAACAATTAGCGACCAGGGGAGCAGCCAAGCGCCCGCAGCCCAAGAGCGGAGCCCAGCCGTTTACACCAGACTGCCCACGGAGAGAGGGCTCACTTTCACAGAGCTGAATCTACAACTGCAACCAAAGACTCAATTATAATAACACAGATCAAATAAACACAACGAAATACTCTTCTGTGCTACAGCTATGTTGTGCTCACTGTATACTAAGTGCTGACTCACAGGTGCAAAATAAAGGTTGTTGCCCACAATTGGCGCAGCGGACGACCTGTCCGCTGCGCCAATTGTGGGCAACAACCTTTTTTTTTTTTTTTTGCTACATCCGAGTTGTTGTTCTTTGTTTTATCCTCTTTAAATCTCTCTTATGTTGCTATTCTGAATTAGAGAACTGACTGCAAGAGATCACATGCGGTGAAAAACTATTTTGCCTCTCTCTACTATACTTGGCATTTATAATCTCCCTCATCATCATCATCATCATCCTTCTCCTCTGTGTCAGTAAATCATTGTAGTCCCCAGCGGAAGTGTTTATACACCGCGATTTGACTAAATTAGCGTCATTAATGCCGACGAACGAGTCTCCGCACGCCGGCGCTTTCTGCTTAATCTGCATCCCATCCTGTACGACATCATTCACGTCTGCCTCGTTTCTCTGTTTATTTGGATCGTGTGTGTGATGAGGATGTAAACTGCGTTAGACAGGGGGGTTGTCATTCACCACAGTGTGCCGAGGAAGAAGTCTGTGATTCAGCAACAGCAACGTTTACAAAGAAACATTGTAACTCTCCGCAATATATACTATATACATGTATTAAGTCCATTGCGTGAAACTAGTGTGGGCACGACCCAAATTAAACATGACTGCTTTTGAACCGTATAAATAACTGCAGTGAACTCTGTGAGCAGATACGCGCTGTGTCGGAGTCTGTGCGCTGAGCAATAGTTGAAAGCGACCTCGGGGAAACGGGAATTAATTCTATGTACCCTGAGCACCATCTAACGGTGGAAAGTGTGAGTGTGTGTGTGAGAGAGAGAGAGAGAGAGAGAGAGAGTGAGTGTGTGTGTGTGTGAGAGAGAGTGTGTGTGAGAGAGAGAGTGTGTGTGAGAGAGAGAGTGTGTGTGTGAGAGAGTGAGAGTGTGTGTGTGTGTGAGAGAGATAGAGAGAGAGTGTGTGTGAGAGAGTGAGAGAGTGTGTGTGTGTGTGTGAGAGAGATAGAGAGAGAGTGTGTGTGAGAGAGAGAGTGAGAGAGTGTGTGTGTGTGTGTGAGAGAGATAGAGAGTGAGAGAGAGTGAGTGAGTGAGTGTGTGTGTGTGTGTGTGTAAGAGAGAGAGAGAGAGAGAGAGAGAGAGAGAGAGTGTGTGTGTGTTTTCTTGTGTGTGAGAGAGGGAGCCAGAGTGTGCGCACAAGAGCAGAATATCATAATTGTCCGGGAGCCGCTGCAATGATATATAGGGATATGAGAATTTGTACATGAGGAATATTTACATCCTATATTAAAATAGCTGCACACCTATACATACACGTGTATGTGTCAAATAGACCGATGCCTCGATAGACACAAATAGAGCATGGGAGACCATTAAATTCGAGATGCGTAAATCATGCGTTAAAATATTGGTCTGCCTCTAGTCATAGTATTAACCCACCGAAGTGATCAGGAATTAATCAGGATGCTGAGACCTGCAATTCAGCTCTGAATATGTTACTGATAGGACTACCTATGCAACGCAGGAAACGAAAATAACAGCAACAACAACAAATACAATAAAACATGAGTATTAGCCTATTAATACTAACATTATTATTAATAATAACAATAATGATAATAATATTAATAGTTGACTTGAAACGTGTTTCAAGGTATAACAGCACCATTCCGCGGATCAATGTTCTCATACCTTAGTGACTACTGTACAGGCTGCTGCTTCAATAGAAAGACTGCGGAAGGTAACTGAACGCAGTCTCCCAAAACTGCACGGATGCGCACAATAGCGTCAGCTGCGTTTCTACAGGGGTGATCCATCTCTGTTAGCGGCAATGTGCCGGAGCACGGCTGGCACTGAATTTGCACACAAAACTTTGCAACAAGTTTGCATTTCACGCGTGCAGCTCGGGAAGCCATGCTCTCAGGCGGGGGACGCGCGGTGCGGTGCGGGCATTGGGACGGGCATGCGGGCAGCTCACCGCAAACGCAAGCTCACATGAGAGCAGGGCACTGCCCGACACAATGGCAAACACACACTCATAACATATACCTGGAAAGGCCATATCATTGATTTTGTGATAATAACACAAAATACAAATAGATATCATCCAGACAGATAATGGATATAGTACCAGGGGTTTCGATATTTGTCTACACACCAGCCCATCTAAAAAACGACATAAAAAAAAGAAACATCGAGTTAAAATTGCAATCCGTGAAAGCTGTCGCCAAGTTTCTTTTGGTGTTGGAGAGCAACGCAGAAGGGATAGAAGTGGCCACCCGGTGCCCAAAACAATTAAAGAATAATCAGCACATTTGTCAGTAAAGACGCGCACCGGTCCGCTAGTGTCCCTGGTACTTTATACACTCACGCAGGGTTATTAAAAGGTAACTACTGTGCCAGTTAAGATAAATAATATATGGGGCTCATCGTGTAACAAGTCAAATTAACATTGCTCAAAACAAACACACAGACAACATTTCACAAAGACAAGAGTCTATCACATATACCTCAAATTAAACGGATGAGGTGAACACAATTACAGGTTGATATTGGACACCCAACTTAATGCGCATTCTACTCGGCGTCTTTATATCCGAGGACGAGGTTTGTGTGCAAGATGGATACAATTGTGGATAAAGTTTGTGAATCTACACGTCAGTCTTCAGATTATGCATCGCATTAAATACCGGTCACTTTCCACTCAATAGGTAATATTAAGGTAATATTACAACCAGTGGGTTGAGGGGATGCAAATGATCAATAAAGCAATTATAAAATATTACATTTAAAAATAAATGAGTGGGGGGAAAATAATAATAAAACTTACCAGGAAAGAATTGCCCTTGTATGAAGTCCAGTAGTTGGAAGAGAGAAAAAAGAACAAGATACATCCTTCTGTCCATCCTATTTCGGTGAGGGTTATTTTACATGCCCGCCGCCAGTCCGTAAGCTTGCTGTCTGTATGGATGCAAAGTATCCTCGCATTTGGTACTGCGGTGGGAGAGCATTTACAGGCAGAAGCTGCTATCCTGATCTGATTGTTCGGCTCCAGTTGAGTAGCAGTAACTGATGGGAAAAAAAGGGGGTGAGAGAGAGAGAGAGAGAGAGAGAGAGAGAGAGAGAGAGAGAGAGAGACGCAGCTCTGTCCCCCGGGTCCCTACACCTGCCTATTCTATCCGACGCGTCTCTCCCGCTCGGCTCGGGCTCTCGCCTGCCAGGGAGAGGGGAGCGCTGGTGTGGAGACGGAGGGGCGCACCATCCCGGCTGTGCCCAAAAACGATTCTGCGCTCTGGCTGACTTTGGCGGAACTGGAAGGGGCTGGAGTGGGGGAGGGGGGGTCTGAAGGCAATCCTGGATGTGTAATTAACAAACTTGGACACAACCTGAATCTGTAATTGCGCAATTTGTGTCGGTGATGGGATGCGCGGGGGGGTGCAATGAAAGACACACGCCTGCTCTCCCGTGCGGACATCTACTTGCAAAACAAGTTTGCTGTTGCGGAGACTCTCAGTTTACACTCAGTCCCCTGATTGCACACAATCCACCGGCAGTATTTAAATGGCAACTGGCTTAAAGTCCGTTGATTCAGACTGGAAATTCCAGTAGACACTTTGTAGTTTTAATAAACAAGATGCATTAAACCAAAATATTGCGTTTATTGTCAGGAGAAAGAGTGTCAGTGCGTTTGTTTGCGACTACAAATAGAATATATAACAACATATGATGTCGAACACAGAATAGCTCCATAGAATATAATATTTACAATAGAGTATAGAATACACAACATAGAATATGTGACTTTGTTGTATTGTTTCACCACTCAGCAGAAGCGGTTTAGAAAGTGTGAGAGTTGGTATTTTGTTTCCGGACTATTTTGGAGGACAACCCCACCTAAAGTTCTATTGATGAAAATCTGACAGCCTGAGCCTGGACTTCTGTAACCAATGAATCAACAATGTGACTGTCAGAATTACTGTTCCCTGAGGAAATGTACCCTCTGTGCTCAAGAGTAATAATAATAATAATAATAATAATAATAATAATAATAATAATAATAATAATAATAATAATAATCAGGATTTATGCAGGGCACAGTTAATCTTCAGGTAATTTGCTAATTACCTTTAAACATCAATAAATCCTTTAATTATTCTGACAGATAAGGCGGAGTGACTGCATGAAAGCTAATGAGTCTGAGTGGTAAGGACAGATTGGACGTTAATTCCCTGAGTACAGTACCACCCAGCCTGGTTTGGGGAGGTCAACTCAGACTGGCTTCCTGAGCAGTCAGGCCTGCAGATCCCTGTCTGCGACTCTGGACTGCCGGTGGTCAATACTCCACAGGGCACTGTCTGTTTGCCCACTGATTGGATATTCTTTGCACTTGTTCTCAGGCTTAGAGGGGGATCCCCTGCCGACACACAAGGGCCCTGTCAGTGAGAAAAGCACATTTCCTAGCACTGCAGAGATGTGCACCTACTCTATCTGCTCTTCAGACAATGCCGCCTTTATTTCTTTCTTTCTGTCTTTCATTTAGAAACTGCTATATCAAAATTTGACTTACAAAATCAATACCAGCATTAGCTGCCTGTGCACAGAAAGCATGCAGCTAAGCATGTCTGTGTTTGCCTGTAACTGTACTTAGACACAGTACGCACATGCAGATTCCTACCCATGTTCGAGTTATTGTAATTCAATCCAACATCAAGATCCTTTTGAAACTCGTTCCATGTTCAGAACCCTGATTAATTATTTAATTAGGTGTGAAACGCGGCCAAGTTTACAGTAACTTGTGTAATAAATAAATAAATGAAATACTTGTCATTAGTTAATTTATGACCAGAAGGGTTTTTTACTCTAATTCACTGTTCATTTGCATAATTTGCATGTTTAGTTGCAGTTGGCTTCACATTTTAATTTAAAACATCATTATTTTGCTTACTTAAAAAAAAAAAAAAGGAACAGAGATATGGCTTGAATATTACAGCATTTTAATGGACTAAACTTGATTCATTAACTCCCTGGACAGCTCACCTGCAAGACTGCAAAACATCAGTCAACTGACAACAGTTACTTTCTGTCTACTGCATCTAATCACTGACACTTAGCATTTGGTTCCTTTTGAAGTCTGTGGATTGGAATTCAGATTGCCCCCAGTCACACAGCCAAAAGCCACAGCATGCCTTCCTCCCTGCTCAAAATACATACACATACATACTGCAGATCCTTCCTGAGAAACATACGCCGAATCCGTCCCTTCCTCACCAACTACTCAACTCAGCTGCTCATCCAGTCACTGGTCCTCTCCAGCCTGGACTACTGCGACTCCCTCCCGGCTGGCCTGCCTGCAGCTACTACCCGCCGCTCCAGCTCATCCAGCTCATCAACTCTGCGGCTCGTCTGGTGTCTCTCTGCCCCGATTCACACACGCTACTCCACTGCTCCGCTCCCTCTACTGGCTCCCGATACCGATACACTCATGTAAATTCTGAATTTGTAAAATGTATTATGCCTGAACTGCTCTGTATTACTGCACTTTGTATTGCTCTTATATTTTGTAAGTCGCCCTGGACAAGGGCGTCTGCTAAGAAATAAATAATAATAATAATAATAATAATAATAATAATAATACATACAAACATACACGCATGTACCCGACTGCACTAAATCTCTTAGCCTTGACAAACACTCAGTCACATTACTGGCCAGTTTACCTAAAGAAAGCACCATGGCCTGTCCGGGGCTTGTCTGGGGGCCTGTCCTGGGCCTGTCCGCCATATGTCACATACATCCCGGACATCTACGATCAAAGGGAGAGGGATCCTGCTCTGAACTTACAGACCAGCAGCTGAGTTCTCCACTCTTCGTTTAAAACGTTGACAGCATAAGCAGGAGTTCCCTCCGTGTGCAAATTCCAGTTTAATGGTATTTTATTGTGACAGGTAATTTATGATTCCATTATTTAGTGATGTAAAAATCAATGCGCCATTAAACAAGAAAGAAGCTTCTTTACTGCTGATTGGTATAATATTTTCAGAGGGTCAGGGCTATAATTTCCTTTTCTGTATTTTTAATTCCACTCCAAATATAGCAGCTGAAGCTTTTTGGCATTTTAATTATCGATCTCCTAGCCTATGGGTGGCCTTCGATTACCTTGCCCAAGTTCCTGCCGCTCCCCGTAGGAGCGTGACTGCAGGAAAAGATTAAAGTCTGAGATATTTCAGCAGCTTGGAAGATTCTTTTGCTAATCAGGAAGGCAGGGGTGTTAAAAACAAAACTAAATGTTTGTGCAATTTTAACTGCAATAGCAAAACCATGATTAATTATCTCAAACACCAAGGGAACAGTATGCGGGCTTGGTATGGTAATGGACATAAAATGCAAAAATTCAAAAACTTTTGCTTTCATCCGACAGCCTGGAAACTGGATTAGCTTGCTCTGCCTATCAGGGTGAGGCACCTGCAATGTGTGGACGGGACTGGGCTTTAGGTCAGCATAGAAGAGGAGCAGAGGGCTGATCGGTCTGCAGGTCAATACTATAAATACTTCTACGTCCAAAACGATACATTCAATGTCATTACTTACGCCAGTGTTTCCTCGGTGGTCTCTGTGTGCTAGCAAGCCAGATGGGATCGTCCTCTGCAGGCTCCCAGTCCCAGCAGCTTTTTCCACAGAGAATACCTTTGTGAAGAGTCTCAGGGTCAACAGAGGTACATCACTCCTTCAAAAACTGTGCTCTGAAACACAAGACAAAGAGGACGTACACAATGGGGAGTCTGGGAGATAGTCAGAAGACTCCCTAATAAGGATTGCCGTTACTAAGACCCCTCCCTAAAACTTCCTCATAAGGAAAGCCACACCCCTTTGCTCAGCGGTAGAGGCTGTATTAATGTACCTCCACCTGTGACATCTGGCTCCATTCTCTGGCTGTAACTGAAACGGTATAAAGCGTGTCGATCTATGGACTGTGTTCCGGTCTATCCAAGAGAAATGGGCCCATAACTCTGCATTGCGTTGACAGGAAGTCCCCAAACAGGTCAGCATCATTACAATGCAAATGAGCCAGCGTGTTTATCTCCCTCTCCTCAGGAGCAGAGCAGTCTGATGTAAGTTTATTGTTTTCTGTCTTCCAGTGGCTAGACCACCATTCCTTTCCCAGTAACCTCTCCACCGGTGACTAACAGCTCCTGCATATCGGCCACAGGTTATTATTCATGGAGGCAGGTTAACAGCTAAATAATGAAGACTTTCGGATACTTCCCAAATGTACGCCTTTTCCCCACTTCAAAGCATAACTGTAACACATCACTATATTACATTGCAATATCACTCTCAGTGTAGCAATAAATACCACCACATCTGTCCCCTGGGAAGTGCCTTTTCCAGCTGGAAAGACAACTATATTATACTGTGCTGCACAAGATTTAAATATGACAGTCTCCCTGCCCCAGCATGGATATATAACTGATCCTTTTAATAAAGCAACTTTCTTTATAACAGGCAGATCTTGCCTTTTTTATTATTATTATTATTGCGGGTATTATAAATTGCATTGTATATCTTCAGCCCGGGAGCCCGGCCTCGCCAGGTATATATGTAAATTACGACACAAGGTCGCCTGCTTTACTCAGCTGCCAATAGTTACAACCCCAGGAGTCCTGCGATAGATGAGGATATAATGCTGTGAGCTGCAGGGCTGGGAGAATTTACTGAAGTCATTCCAGCTATTGGATTGCAGTAAAGAATTCTTGTCAGGTTGAAGCGCTTCCATCAGAGAAGCATGATCCAGCAGAAAAATGGTTCCTCATCTCTAGCTGTGCAGCCAGGAATGTTACCCGAGTCTCAGACTGCCTGACCCAAAATAAGATGACTTATGACAGCACTTTTTAATTAAGCTCGAGTTATGAGAAGTAGTTCAGTAGCGGAGTGCTTTCTTTTCCCATTCCTTCCCCCGCTCTCTTTTCTCTCCCACTTAAAGAGGGGAATATACAAAAGCAGACAAGGCTCGAGATCAAAGGTGTGGTGCACAGACATCAGCCTATATTTAACGTCTCCAGTTCTCCAGATATCGACTCTTGTGATGTATCAGTGACTTCACTTTCTATGCATTGAGAAAAGTATAATAGCAATCAAACTCCACTACTGAAGATGTGTTGTAAATTACTCACTAAAACAGACCGTTCTGACCGTGCACACTTGCCCGACGACGAGATTACACGGTAGCAGCTGTCCACTGTTTAGATAAACACACATATTTATTTAACGTAACATTTTGGATTTTAAAAAATGTGCTGCGTTAACAAGAAACTGAATTTGTAATCTAATCACAGAGCCAGTTCTTCAAATATATTAGTAATTTAAATTAACTTTTGTTACAGAAACCCACCATAAAAAGTCAGTTCTAAAATTAAGATAATTATACTCCACATTCGCCATATGCATGCTAATTAAGTCTTGTAATAAGCTTGACGTGCAGGAAGAATAACCTCGTCCCCTCTTCTAATTTCTTGCTGGTGTTTAACCTTTTGTTTCGCAAAAGAGATGTATTGATTGGGTTATTTTTTTTTACAAGCAGCCAACGTCTCACAGAGCTGTAAAAATTAGCTGCTAATTTAACAGGCAAAGCATATAATGGTTTTAAATATTTTTTTTCCTCTTAATTAAGTCCTGCACACTCTTCCTAGCGAGTTTATTATTAAACCCTTCAGGCCCAGCAGTGCTCCAAGTATCAACCAATTTTATGTGTGGGTAACTGCGTGTGCTCCTTTAGTCATCTAAGATGTGTCGACCACTTCTGGCCGTTTTCTGTTGTGTCACACTCTCACACACCCCCCCGTGGAGATGGACCTCGCTAATCTGTTGCTAAGAGTGCAACAGGTGTTTCAATGACTTCCAGGAGAGTCGGCTGGTTTCTCCCTCCAGGCTGACAACACTATGCTGCTAATTAGCCCAGGACCCCCTGAATGCAGGACAGCCTCTCTGGATAAGGCTGGACTGCCGTCAGTCAACATCCCTGGATTTACCTACATGAAACAGGTGCGTGTGCGTGTGCGTGTATGGTGGGGGGGGCAGCATGGCACAGCTCAGACGACTTTTTCATTCCCTACACGTCATGCAGAGATTCATAGCACAGCTTTTACGGGTTTCCAATCAAACAGACAAGCTGATTGTGAATAAGGACAGGCACATACCGTGGGGTTCACACCGTGCCCAAGTTAACATGTGAGCGTGTGCTGTGAAAGGCCAGTGGGGCACCTGGGGAAGGAAACCGTTTTAATCAGACCACATTTGAGGACGGTGAGGGTCAGGGTTCCGCCCCGCCATTGCCAGGATCCCTCCCAAGTCACACACGCCACACTACCGGAGAGCTGGAGACTCCAAACCCGAGGGGCGCTCAAGACCGATGTGAATCGGTCAAGCTGGACTCCCAAAAGCTCCACCTTTTGGCTCCTCAAACCTGAGAGCTGGGGCTTATCTCGGTTTGTATTTTTTATTAATTTATTCACTTATTTATTTATTATCTCAGAATGCCTTTTACTTCCAATTAGAGCTGCTTTAATAACCACACACTCTGAGAAAACCCCAACGGAATGATTTAATGGGATGACTAATGCGTTTAATATTACCACCTCCGAGTGAGAGAATGGCCTTCAGGGGCTCCCGATATTGATGTGGGAAAAGTCACTGCATGGAGTAGGAGCCCAGGGGCAATCCCCCTGTGAGGATACGGCTGGGAGTCGGACTGGGGTGCGCAAAACATTACCACAGAAACCAATGCCAGGCTGACCTGTACAGTAAAAGTGCAGTAAAGGACAGTAAGATCAAGGAAAAACAGGTACTGTAGACGGGGAGACCAACTGGAAAAGCATTGTGGAGTGAAGCCAATTAATTCAGCCTGGGAAAACCAGTGTAAAACTCCCAACTGCGCGTATCCATCGCCAACTATCAAGAGCTTTCCCGCTGGGTATATAATTGTGTGCACTACTTTAGACACAGCCTCCCTAGGACTCCACCATCATTACTGTCCGTACATCAGACAGACACTCGTGGGGGCCTACAGCTGCACAGAAATACACTGCAGAAGACGAGAAGAGAGAAGTAAAAGGGGGGGTGGCCAAGACAATTACTAAATGCATTCCTCCCCGCTTATCAGCGGAGACAACTTCAGAAATACCGCCAGAGACCAGGATCTGGACCCCTGACTGATGCTGGTCCCCCGTCTCGCCTCCTCTCTCTTCAGGCTGCCTCTCACCGACTGGCTGTTTCATCTCACAGGAGTTCGAGCCAGATAACATCTGCTTCACCACTGGAGTTTCTGAATTCATACAGAAGCCTCCTCCAGTCCTCACAGAGGGAGCTCCCTTCAATCCGCTCTGCCCTCAGCCTCCTCTGGAGCATTAGTGCGCTTAATTGATTTAATTAATAGCCTAATGGAGACAACGTATCATTCCAACAGGTCGTAAAGCAGTAAAGCGTTTAGAGGCACCAATAAAAGGCAGAACGTCAACTGCCTCAGAGAAGCAGAGTTCCCAACGCTGCAGTAAAGCTCTCTGTCTGGGCATCAAACACCTATCCAAAACACTGAAAACGTGTGTGTGTGTGTGTGTGTGTGTGTAAATTATATATATATATATATATATATATATATATATCACACACATGCCATGGAATACCAATCTAGGATGCAGGACTTGTATTGTTTACTGTATATTTCCTACACACTTATGTAAATTGGAATTTGTTTATTGCATCATGATTTGAACTGTACTGTATTACTGCACTTTTACTCTTATATTTTGTAAGTCGCACTTGATAAGGGTGTCTGTTAATAAATAAATAAATAAATAAATAAATAAATAAAATAATAATAATACTGACGACAGGCTGCACAGAGCTACAGCAGGCAGACACACACAGACAGACAGACAGACAGACAGACACACACACACACAAACACTGCTCTGCACACAAAGAGCTACGAGCAAAACCTCAACACACATGCGGTGCAGTGCAGTTACACAGCAAGGAGCGTGCCACCATCCCGTGCTTTTCTTCACACTGTTCTGCTCACATGGCCTGCTAGGATGGGCAAAACGTGTGTGCCAACCTAAAAAAAAAAACTCATTGTGAAAATCAAACAGCGGGTGCGTTTAGACTTTTAAAAACTAACAAAGGAACAGCTGCTTCTCCACAGTTGGCATGTTTGTTTGTTTGTTTGTTTGTTTCTAAACACTGAGACGTGCAACAACTGTCTTTGAATGTTAAGGATAAGAGGAAAGACTTGACTCTGAACACTAAAATATCTGTAGTCTTTTAGATCATTTTTTGCTGTTCTCATTGTTTTCTTGACTTGCTAGTCTGCATGTGAGAACACGTAGTCTTATTCTCTTGCAAGATCTTTATTATGATGACGATTACTATTAATATTGCCCTACAGTCCATGCGTTACACATACTAAACTTCGTACAGTGATTTGCCAGGATACAGTTCTTGTGCTTCATGTATGGATATGATTAATAGACGTAGATTTTTTAATAGATTGATATCTCTGCTTAAGACTCCATTGTTTTTTTGGAACAGAAACAGGGCTGTTATTGCTTTACAGGCAGTGAGAGACCCATTCATTCATTGGCGTTTCTCTCTTTAATGTATTCTCCCCTTATAGTAAACACCTTCTGCAGTCAGCAGCTGGGTTTAACGGAGCTCACGACAACAGCAGGGTCTTTACGATGACAACTGCCATCTCGTCATTAAAAGTGGGCACTGCGGACATGGGCAGAACACCTTGCAGTCTGACAGTAAAATAAAATGAAGCCCCAAACTCTAAGAAAAGAGAACTTAAAAAAATATACACAAAAAAGAAAAACTGATATGTGACACACACACACACACTTTTGTATTTGTCCCTCCACGCTGCTCCGAAACCCCATGTGTCTACAGGCAGGAGCACAGAAAGCCCTTGCTGTGCATTATTACATATGAAGATGAAAAATAAATAGCATTTTTATCTGATTTCTTTACCACAGCAGTTAACGTAAGGAGCAGCAATAACATTGTACAGCCGTTACAGGTTTGTGCTCAGAGGAAAGAAGACCTGAGCAATCGCTTTCTGACTGCGAACCCACTTCTCATTGATCTGCTTTACCGCAATCTTTTCTATACTATTATTGAATCACTGTAGCACAGCTGTGAAATACTCAAGATTTATTTTGTGTGTGTAGGGGGGGGTTCTGATTATGTTAGTGCTGTCTGTTGCAGAGAGAGATTAACGTAGCCATTTCACAAGAAAACACTCCAACGGGACGGCACGACCAGATGTGGAATTCAATTAATTAATAGAGGAATTCAATAAATTATAACATGGATGAATATGAATTAATTGCAAGAAAGCAGGTACAGAACAGACTGTGCTGTTGAGAAGAATACACCCGATGTCTTGTTTCTTTCTCTGATGCTTTCTCATGATCACTTCACACAGCCGGGCCGCATTTAAAAAACTTGGCACACAAGCTTTTTAGCAGCTCAGCGTACACTCACAAGGACTTAGAATGAACCAACACTTCAGTTAATCCGCCTTCCTCTTCTAATCCCCTTCTCCCGATGCTTTCACTCGCACCGCAGCACCCCGTCCTCACAGGGCCCAGACACACAGACAGCAGCCCCGGCCTGCTGGACAATTCTGTGTTGGCCCAAGGCAACAGCAATGCTGGTGACATCCCTTGACCGCATGTCCCGCCTGGCCTTCGTGGCTTTAATGAGGTAAGACCCCAGTAGTGCTTGAACGCCCTGAGGCAAGGCACTAGAGAATGCTGCACTACCAATTCAACACAACTGCACAAGGCACCTGCTGCAGTCTGTACTTTTGCTTGTTGTTTTGCTTTTAATCATGTTGTCCCTCCTCTTCTGGACCTCCAACCTTAAGCGCTGGCTAATGCTAACTTGGGCTTGACCAGCCTGCACAGGAACCACATAATCCCCACCCCCTCGCCCCAGGGCTTTTCTGCTGCACCTCCTAGTGTCTAAAGCCCCATTAGACCATCAGCATTAATTAACGGATCGCATGAGCTTCTACCGTAAACACGGACCACACACCCCCACCCCGGATTAGGTGATTATGCAGCGTTGGCCATGTTATCTTATGTCACTTTCACAATGACAGGACAGAGCAGGACAAGCATTGTGGCGAGACCCTAAGCCCACAAGCTATCGAGGGGGAGTAGATCACAAATCTGGTCCAGATAAAATACAAACCAGGCTGTTCAGGTATCCGTTTCAGGTTGTTTCAAGCTCTATAGAAGCACAATCATTAGCAGCAGTTAGATAAGCTTCTGAACTTCGACGAGAGAGGAAGGTGAGGGTTGAGGCCACACAGGAACAGCACAACACAGGGAGGGAAGACGCGGACACAACACACGGACGGTCCAGTTACACTGCAGGCCGTGATGGAGGGGAACCAGGCGGGGGGAAGGTGATGCTCATCCAGTAGGTAATTGCTGCAGACCCCAGTGCCATTCCCTTAAACTCATCATCTGTTTGTGTTTTTTCCATTAAAGACAGGCCTGATAATAACAATGAGGAGGATGAAGGGGAGGAGAAAAAACGAAAAAGCTTTTCCAGGATTCCTTCGCACTCTAGACAGTTCTGCCGTTTCCAGTTCCGGTCACAGAAGAGCCATTCACAAACGTAGGAGGATGGAATAAAGGGCGTGATGTCTTCAGATCCAGTAATGTATATATAGGGGCATATCAATCTATTATCTTCATATACAAACCCACACACTGCACTACACCGTGCACTAGATTAGTGTTTATCAGTCTTCATTGTGTTCACACAGTCGCTCCCTGTCTTTGAAGCCCACTGTCTCGGTCTTGGCAGTGAGCTGCGGTATATTTATACAGCGCTCAGCGCCCGGCGGCAAGCAAAGGGCAGGGAGTGCTCAATAAGGATCCCAGTCGATGTGTCTGGGAGATGGCAGGAGGCTCTTTGAAGTGCGAGAGCGCGACGGCAGGACCCCAGCACAACGAGCGCATCGCTCCCTGAAGCCACTGCGGCCTGAGCTAATGACATTTTTAGTCTTTCATGCTTATCCTGCAAGAAAATTGAGCTCTACAGCACTTGAAGGAGACACGCTGCTATTATGCAGATTAAACTGTACTTGGTACATACGCCAGACAAACTAAGTGGTGACAGGAGGCTGGCCTTAGAAACTATAAAGGTACCCCCCACAGCGATGCGGCACTCCTGGCTGGCTACTGGCTCTGCAGCTGGAGCTGTGGGGTCCATCCGTCCACCCCCCACCTTCCCCACCGCTCTGCTGTTAAATGTAACTTACCTAAAGAGTCGGAAACAGAGAGTGACAACCACAGGTATTATACACGGCCCCTCTGCCCAGACATCAGGTGATATCCTCAGGATACAATGCATCCAATGGGCTGTCAGAGTCCCATCCGTGTCATGGTTCCTAACCTGGCCCATTGTCTGAGGCGTCGTCATACCAGAGCCCCGATGACAGAAAGAAACGTTCCCTGTGCGAACAAAGCAGAAAGTCAAATTAAATTGCTCACTTAGCTTGACTACACAATGCAGTCAAGTTTTCAGTTTTACAAGCAATTTTCAAAAGCTGTATTATCTTTCAGAGCTCAGTAAATTAAACCACAAGCACTTAGACTCTGAAGTTCAGTGTTTTAAGTGTGTTGCGTCTCCACACAAAGGGGGATTTTAGATACTGACTTTTAACTTACTTAGTTTCATGAGTCATCACAATTCTTTTTTTTTCAAATAATTTTTGACAACTTTAATTTAAATTTTTAAATTGCCTGTTCCGAATATATAATTCATGCACTGAACTTTGTCGCTGTTGTTTGAGCATTTCAACAAACTATGGAAAATGCGAATTAACCTTATAAATCTTTTCTGGAAAAGAAAGTTATTAGATTTTTTTTTTTTTTTCCAGTCCCAAGGGCCATTAATTTAATCTATAGTTACAGTAAAGTTTCCAACCCTTTAATTCCATTCCAATTAAAATAGTGTTTTACTTTGTCTCTCTTTAATTTAATTATTTTAAATTTCACTCTCTGGCAAGAAATACAGTAATCAAAATCAAATCAAATAAAAAAATGAAAAGAAGAAGTTAACTCCTTGCAGTGCCATGTTCACAGTCGCCCATTTCCCAGAGAGGGAAAACATTACAGAGGCCTGATGCTTGTGCCCGCGGTGGCTGCAGCACAGAAACATAATTACATGGGCAATCTGTCCAAAGTGTGACCGCAGGAGAAAACCTGGCCCGCTGCTCTGAACCTGTACAGATCCTTTCTTAAAGCACCACGGCAGACGGCATGCACCCAGAGGATATGAGGACTAGCACTGCCTACAGCCACAGCGCCGGCAAAAGGAGGACGTCTTGGATTCCTCTGGCACTGCCCGGGTGAGAGGCCAGCACCGGGAGAGCCCAGCGCCTGGAGTCCGTCATACGACAAGCTGAAAGTGACAGGAACAACCATTAAAACACACACACACAAAGACATCTCCTGTTGATGGCAGACACCTGCAGCGCTACAGTCACCGCCAAGATTATCTTCCCTTCAGCTCGTCTCCTCCTTCTGCTCTCACCTGTTCCAAACAAAGACACTCCCCCCGGCCATTCATCGCAAATTCAGCTCTCTGTCCCAGGAGGAGTGGTCAGACCAAAGCAGTATTTGATGTTTGATCTCTCCAAGTCACCTTCAGAGGGTGTAAAGACACTTTACTGCCTAGTCAGAAATGCTTCAGGTGGCAGGTCGACTGTGAGATTACAGGAAGAGAAAGCCATCTTCATATAACGTTGCCCCATCTCAAAAGCATCAACAGATTCTGCTTCATCACTTCACAACTGCCATGCAGATATCAAACAGGTGCGGCGGTTGAGCAAGAGCCAGACTCTGAGTGTGATTTCATTTGATTTAATCTGCAATTTTGATGTATTTTCCCTGGCCGCATTACACTCCCAGATTTTGCTTCAGACTGTAGGAAAGCTATATAAGGGAGGATTTTATGAATACAGAACAAACTTCTACTAAGATGAGCTGTCAGAACTAAGAAAGGGTTAATTCAAGCATTGGCAAGAGTACCTTGTAAATGGTGATACTTTTTATGGCCAACAACCATCTTGTTAAATAGAAATTGAGAAGAAAATGAGTGAAAACAGAGTTCAATGCACCCTGGCTGACATAAACAGCTATCACAGGCCGATTTGTTTACAGAGCAGTGAGATATAAATAAACCCCGAAGAGCCCTGTTCATTTCACTCCTCCAGAGAAGAGAGAGCGTCCCTCACTCCTGCCAATAGATAATTGATTTGGCTAAAGCTGATCTTCTGTACTTACTCAAGTAGTTAATTAACTTAAGTTTTAATTTGGTGCTATGAACAGCCAGGCTTCTGAATAAAGCTGCCAGGATCATACTAATTCCTTAAGTCCCCTGTGCCTTTTGGAAAAGAAATACAGTATAATATTTTAAACATTTACAAAAAAATCCCTAAACTTGAATTACTGCACAAAACTATAAAAAGGCAGCCTGCTACCCAGCATGCATTTGGGAGAGGAGACCAGACTCAAGGTGTTAAATTTTAATTGGATCAGGATACAGTGGCACAAAATACCCCTGGTCTTCTTATTTATTCATTTAATTTATTTAATTATTTATGTGTTTATCTATCTTTAGCATGTTGTACCTGCTCACCTAGTGGGCTATCAGCTAATAGAGGACTGTTCTCAGGCATGTACAGAGCTACAGACCCACAGCTCCAGCTCTCTGCTTATTTATAGTTTATAAATGGTTTATCACAACTTACTGACACTCCCCACTACAAAATACAAGATCACAGGCATGAACACTACCATAAGATGTTGCATACTCAATAATATCTTAAGTAAAAAGTACTGTCACATGCAGAAAAAGTGTCTTCATATTCAATTTTCTATTTCCTTCTGATTATTATCAGAGGGGGGGGATAAAAGTGTCAGATTTATTCTTTATTGTCGTTGGGGTGATAATAATAGAACACAGACTAATGAAGCATTTCCATCCCCTTTAGAAACACCACCTTGAGATTTAAATGGAAGACCCAGCGGGCATCAATTAAACCTGCACGGTGTGGGATAGGAATGAATGAGACAACAGTCAAACCGCAGATTAGTCTGTCTGCGGGGACCTAGAGTGACGCCATTGACCATGTCAGACACCCTAACACACGCACAAACGCACACACACACACAAGCGCTGTGCATAGTTCCGAGTGACGACAACTGGGGGATATCACATTATGCTGCCAATAAAATAATAATAATAAAAGGATTTCACATTTCACCTTGAGACCTGAAAAGCCTGTGCTGCAACTTCGAAAGCAACACAAAACCCTCAAATATCTCTCTGACTGACTTCCAAATGCATTACAACAACACTTCCAACTTTAATGCCCGAGAGTGAGCTTTACACCCCCTGTGTGCTGCCCACCCTCCTGCCAGACCCAGGCCATCTCTCTCTCTCCAACGTAAGGTGAGAGCTGTCCTCGGTACCATGGGGAGGATTTGTGTTTCAGACACAACCACAGCGCTCCCTGCTGGAAAATAGGGGTAGTTGCATGATTACTATTCATAGTAGAAGGAAAACTCTTACTGCGGGCTGAAGGACAGGCCGCTGGGAGTCATTAGGGATGCCTGTAGACTATACAGGGGAAGATGGGGAGCGATATCCAGGCTTAAATGTATCCATAGATTTGGAAACAATGGACTTGATTGTTAAAACTAGACTGGTACATTAAATCAATGAGTCAATATCACAATCCATACACATCAGTGTTGCCAAAGCATTGACAGATATGTCCAGGAACAGGGCAACGTGAACAATAAATACAGACATGATGCACTGAATATTTACAGACATGTTATATGGTACTGTTGTATACATAGTGTCACGCAGGGGTCTCAAACTCAATTCCTGGAGGGCCTTTCCTTCCAACAGAGTCTTCAATTTCTTAATTGGTCTGTGTAATTAGCTCCATACATTTAAATACCCTTTTCCCCCAACACAAACTGTGCTTTATTGGACAATTCCTTGAGGTACATCAACTTTCCCTTGACTCACAACACGCAGGTCTCCTCAGTGTATAACTCCGCTGCAGCTCGCCGAGGCGCCTCACCACCCTAATATAGGCCCTGGTCATGTGACCCCCACCCCGCAGGCACCGCTCCCCGGCATATTGTTTAAATATGTCAAATTGAATCATTAATTAGACAACTTAAGTAATTGAGGACTCGGTTACAAATGCTAACCTGTGTGTAAGCCAGTGTAAAAGGCTATACTTCGTTTACAACAGGGCTTCACAAAGTGCGGCCCCCCAAAGCCACCCTTCACCACCCCTTTCCTGAACCTTCACTGTATGTTTACACTTTCTGAAAAAGTTCTGTTACAAATTGCACATGTAATTTGGGGCAAAATAATAAAACAACAATTACAGTTCATAAATGTTCCCTAACAGAAATGTATAGGAAATAAAAAGGTATCAATTGGGACATATTTGGTTAATTTTTACATCCCACGCAACCCCTGGTTTACAATATGTGGCATTTGAATTGACGGACATAAATACCAGCCTGGAGAAACTCGTCACGGACCCGCATCAACGCGTCTGCGCAGTCTCCGCACCTGTGTACCTTACACACCGACCTAGTGCCCGCCCCCAACTGCTTGACTGACCAATCACACACAAGGGATTCCGCACCGCAATGCATTACCGGCTTTGTAGTTTCATACCTTTCCGCTTTGCAGCCTCTTAGAGCGGGCTCAGTGAATGGTGACTACATTTCCCAGCATCCCGCAGGAGGGACTGTGGAGAAGGCTTCTTCCTCCCGGCAAAGATGGCGGCTCCCTTAGCAGTGGTTTTGATTGTAGCCGTGACTATCAGGGCTGTACTGTTCAGATCGAGCTTGGCCGAGCTGATAGCGCAGCGGGTGGAGGTGGTGTCCCCGTTAAACGCGTGGAAACGAGGTGAGCAACAGTCCGAGGTGGCGGTGGCCACGTTTTGCGTTGTTGTTGATGTGTGACTCCGGACTACTGTCAGTCTCCACCCCTGTGACAGCTCGGACACAGACAGTCAATTGTCTGCTCTCTCGGAACTAAACCAGATACTGTGGAAATCGGGCTGAGCTGTAAACAGGGTTTCCGAAGGCCTGTCCCGGGGAGACGTGTTGGGTTTCCCCGCATGTCGTGAAAGCAACACCGGGGGACGTAGCGCGTCGAAATTAAACGAGTTGACTTTATTACTGGTTTCATGTGCTCAGTTGAATGATCAGGCAGTCGCAGGTGCATACTGGATGAGTGCTCAGTTTACACAAGCATGTGCCCTTAATGATTATTATTGTCTTTGTTTTAGTATTATCTAACGTGTGGGAATGTATTAATGGTCTCTGGTTGGAGAGCTGGCCATGTTCCTGTGAAAGTGGACACAAAAGCCTTTTTAGTGCACCAGCAGTGCAGTGCCTGAGCTGTGAAATCGAGGCTGGGACTGGGGGGACGGATACCTGCTCCCATGATGCACTGAGGACATTATTCGAGGGGTGGACGAGGATCAGGCTGCCCACTGTCATTCGTGTTGCAGATTAAAAGCTGTGGTGCTCTGCGGTGCTTTGACAGATGTTTTAACCCCCCGTGTCTCCGCAGTGGTGGAGGGCCTGGCGCTGCTGGACCTGGGCGTGACGCCGTACTCCGGGGATGTTTTCCACGAAGTGAGTCAGCCCCTTCCCTCTCACCCCTCCGCCACCGAACAAGGGGCCGCTGTACTGAACTGCATTAGAGTGCATGGGCTGTACTCTGCAGCTTTTCTTTGTTTATTCATGCATGTGTTCATGTAGCAGTATATCTCCCGCCGGGGCAATCCTGAAAAACAAGTGGACATCCCATACTAATCAAGTCTAACTTCACCTAACTACCAAAATAAACCCCTCGGTTGCGAACTGTGAATCACATAATCCTACAATTCCTCTTTTATATATATCTTTCATACCTGTCCAGTATTTTCTCTTGCATATCGGACAGCTAACATGTCCCAATCGATCCTTCCCTCATGAGAATTAGTTATTTGTTTATTCATCCTGGATCCCTAGTATCCCTATCTAGTAGTGTAAAGTTATCAATTGAATCAGTAGTTTTTATCTGTGATTGAGGATTTTTTTTGTCTTTTTGTCTCCCCCACAGACACCTCTCATCATATACCTCTTTCACTTTGTAATAGATTACTCAGAGTTTGTTTTTATGGTAAGTAAATACTGTTACTTGCTTCTTCTTCTTCTAACCCTGTGAAAGGAGGTGATGAAGTGACCAGAATGAGGTTCTATAAATGAGCTTGTTGTTTTGCTCCTTTTGAAAGTGAGTGTCTTGCACAGCAGCGGTGAAACAGGGCGCTGCAGTGGGAGGGCATCGGAGGGTAGTGGTGGGACTGTCCTGTTTTCTCCATCCTGGCAGTTGTGCTGTGTTGTAGCTGTGCAGATCTGACCCCGGCTTGCTGTCTTTGCAGATAGCGGATGGCATTACGGCCGTGGCGTTGTACTTGGCGGTGCAGGACTACAACAAGATTGTGGTAAGACAGCGTGTGGAGAGGGGGACTCGGGCCTGGCGCACAGGGGGAGACCTTCCTCCTGGAAAACATTAGCCGTGTCACTTCCGTACGGTTCCGCGTGAGCATTGGGTTCTGCGGTTCTGTACCTGGCAGTGTGTGTGGGGAGGAGATGGATAATTACTGTCATCATCATTATTGTTACTACTACCAACCATGGAAATTGTAGCTGTAGTTGGATATGTAGTCATATTATCTTAATTAATAATGATCTGTCTATCCAGTTCCGAAAACAGAAGTATGCCCTGGAGGCAGACCGGTACCCCCGGGACGTCCTGGAGCTCATCCAAACCCCTAAGGACATGTACTACATCCCCCTTAAAGTGGCTTTGTTGTGAGTACAGCCTGTCTTCTTCAGCTTCAGCCTGCTTTATGTGATCGGCCAGCTTCTCTGTGTGTCTCAGTGCAGCAGAATAGAGGCCAGTGTGCTATGACTACTGAAACTGTAAACTAGAGACGTTATTGTAGAGAGATTGGGGAGAACATCATCTATTCTTCGATTAATCAATCTCTCTCGCTCTCTCCCCCCCTAGTTATTTGCTGAATCCTTTCACGATCCTGTCTTGTGTGGCCCAGTCGACCTGTGGGCTCAACAATGCAGTCATCGCCCTGTTCATCCTATGTACAATCAAAGGTAAGGAGCCCTACTTCGCCACAGGCCCGGCCCACAGCACGAGACAGAGATAGGTCAGAGATAGGGGCCTGTAGGGCTGTGGAGAAATTGTGTTAATTGTGTATCAAACTTTTAACAGTCAATTATTAAATTAGTTACTTCACTTAACAGCAGCTGTACAATAATGTGTAATCCTGAATGTGGATGCTGAAATGTTTATTATAGAGCATCTCTGTGCCTGGGAGCCTCACGCCTTGTGTTGTTTTGGTACCTCTGTAGGAAGTGCCTTCCTCAGTGCGGTTTTCCTGGCCCTGGCTACGTACCAGTCCATCTACCCCATCACGCTGTTCGCACCCGCGCTGCTGTTCCTGCTGCAGGTGAATGCCAGGGTTCCCTCCGGTCCTCAACACGGCGACCGATGCAAATCTAAAGCAAAATTGTTGCTGTGTGAGGTGACTGTTGCTGTCTCTGTCTCTGCAGCGGCTCTATATCCCGGTGAGTTTGCACTGCCCCCGCTTCTGGGTGCAGGCGCTGCAGTACGGGGTAATGTTCCTGGGCAGCCTGGTGGTCATCGTCTGCCTCTCCTTCTTCCTACTCAGCTCCTGGGACTTCATCCCTTCCGTGTATGGCTTCATGTGAGTAACGCTCCGTCTCTCTCTCCCTCGGTCTGTCTCTCTGTCTTGCTCTCCTTCTCTCCCTCTCCTTGTCTTCCATTCTCTGTTTCTCTTCTCCCCCGTGTACAGTTTTCATGTGAGTAAGTCTCTTTCTCTCTCTGTGCTTGCAGCCTATCCGTGCCCGACTTGACCCCCAACATCGGCCTGTTCTGGTACTTCTTTGCGGAGATGTTCGAACATTTCCGCCTCTTCTTCCTCTGCGTCTTCCAGATCAACGTCTTCTTCTACATCATCCCTCTCTCCATCAAGCTAAAGTAAGGCTCCTTCTATCCCGGGACCTGGTGGGTCGTGTAGTGCTTTCTGCTCAGAGATCAGAGGAGTTAACAAAAAGCCGCAGAGACTGGTTGTCTTCTCCTGACAAAATAAATCCATAAATAAATGTATACCTATAGACAACGCCCTATATGCATATGTATCTCATATTGAAGTCTCCCTCTTGACGGGCTAACGCACATCCACAGAGAGGTAGTGAGAAACCAGAGTCGGCAGTTGTAACGTGTGGTGGGGGGTGCAGGAGTTCGGGACTGCTTGAGAACACAAGGGTGGAGATTTGCTCCCTCAGTCCTTCACTCCGGTGCTTCTTGTCCCAGGGAGCACCCCGTCTTCCTGATGTTCATGCAGATCGCCATCATCTCCATCTTCAAGTCCTACCCCACGGTGGGGGACATCGCCCTGTACATGGCCTTCCTGCCCGTCTGGAGCCACCTGTACAGATGTGAGTATCGGCACTGCTGGGGGAGAGGGAGAAGGTGTAGATGCGAGATGGGGGGAGGAAGGGAGGGAGTGAGTGTATGAGAGAAAGAGACCGTGACAGAGAGTGACATTGCTCTGCCCCCCTGTCCGCAGTCCTGAGGAATATCTTCCTGGTGTCCTGTGTGCTGCTGGCCTGCTCTGCGCTGTTCCCTGTCCTCTGGCACCTGTGGATCTTCGCCGGCAGCGCCAACTCCAATTTCTACTACGCCATCACCCTGGTGTTCAACGTTGGCCAGGTGGGTCCCGTCTGCTCTCCCTCGCCTTCATCCGTCCATTCTGCCTGTTGTCATGCCAGCCGGCTATACCGCACCATTGTTATCGAGAACACAACTCACACGGTCCGCACACACGCTAATTTCTGATGCACTCTTGTCGCTGCAGATCCTGCTGGTGTCGGACTACTTCTACGCCTACCTCCGGAGGGAGCACCACATGGCCCACGGGCTCTACCTGAAGAGGAAGGACGGCTCCGAGGCCACGCTGGTGCTCAAATAAAGCCCTCACGTCTCGCGGGGGGAGCATGTGTCGGACACGCGTGTGCACATGCGCGTGTATCTGGTGGACAAGGTTTGCCATCTAGAGTTTTCTTTTCTTTTCATTTTGATTTGTATTTGTTTTGTTATGATCCCTTTTTATTTTTTGCGGGTGCGCGGGCTGACGGCTCAGATTTGGCTCCGTGGTGGCTCCGCTGCTCTGGTTGGAGAGAAGGGCGAGAGCTGGGACATTACACCCCAGCGGGGACACTGACCACCCAGCTGCTGCTCTCTTGCCAAAACAAAGAAAAGGGAAAAAGGATTAAGCGTGAAAGAGGGATTGCGAGCCCAGGGTTTACTTTAATTAAGACTCCTCAGTTTCTCCCCCTCCTTTTTCCTGTGATGCATCCCTCGACCCTCCCCGGAATCCAGCTCCCTCCCCCCTGCAGGACAGCCCAGCTCTGCGCCACGCAGGGGCCCCAGACTGCAGTACAGGCCTCCACCAGCAGAGGGAGACGTGCACATTCAGCTCAAGAAACCGCTATAGACATTGCTGTTACACATGCAAATCCATATACGGTGGGGTTACAGCATCCCGGGCATTAAACGGCACTTGTTTAGTTGTCCTGCGCTAGCTTCCTCTGTGAGTGCCATCACAAGAACACTGAATATAGCATCCTTCAAAACGATTGTGTGCGTTTGTTCCTTTGGGGGGGGGGGGAGCAGGAGAGATTGTTCCTTCAGTTCACTATTATGTATTTAGCTGTGTTTTTGTTTATTTTGATTTTTCCCAGCAGGCTGATGGGAGCGGTTGTGTAACTGCAGTTAAAGGGCACTGAGCTCGCAGGACTTCCTGCTTTTAGCATCCACACTAGTGTGATGCATCATGGGTGGCTTAAAAACTACATATATCATACTATATGCTATCCTGCACACACCCCCCATCATCTCCAGTCTGATCGTGCGACGCGTGTGTGAGTTTTCTCAGGGAAATAGCTTCGCCTTCTGGTGGCCACAACCAATACGTGTTCCAGAGTAACTGCGGAGAGAGGGAGGGAGGGAGAGGTGGGTGGTGGATGGATAGATAAAGTTTGGCACTACTCAAGACGGTTGTTCCCCCCTCCCAGAAACACACACAGCACTCGTCTCTGCAGCGTGACTGTGGAGGGTGGGGGGGTTTACAAGTGTCTGATCAAGGAATTCTTCTTGTCTCGTGTTTTCTCTCTGCTTCCTTTCACTCTCTCTATTTCTTTCTGCTTCTCTCTTGTTCTCTCTCACAGTTTTATTTCCTCATTCTGTCTCTCGTTTCTTCCCCATCTTTCCTAGCCTTGCAGGGGTCAGAAGGCACACTGCTGACACTTGTTGTGTATAGGGGTTAACTCGCTAACTCTGTTTTTTTGTTGTTGTTCGTTTTCCATACACAAAAGGAAGCTTTATATTTGTTTTTTGTTTGTTTGTCTTCATAATGGTCGTTAACTGGGATGTATTAACGGTTATAAGGTGCAGAAGAAGTGTTAGGATGACGGAGTGACTTGACCCGGGACAACGGTCACTCCGAACAGAGGAGACTGGGTTTGAGACTCACAATACTAAACTGTTCTTTTCCTGGCTCTGGAGTATGAATGTTCAATTAATAATAATGATAATGAAGTAACATCCGATTCTGTCTCTCTGTAAGAATGTACTCTCACCTGTTTTTCCTCTTCATCTGCTCTCAAGGCTGTGAGGCATGTGGAGTGTTCACATAACTGTTTTTTAAATAATTTGTACATTACTTTGAGATATGAAAAATAAAAACTACATAAACACCACTGGAATACCTTTGTAAGTTTTGTTTTCGTTCTCAGTGTATTTTTTCCTTCTGTTTTGAGAGTGTGTTGCAGTCTTTATATATAGTCTGTATAAATATTTATATCGTGCTAGAGGCTTTGGTAAGACTTTGTCACGTTATGAAACTGCTGTTACCAGTTCCTTCAGCCTGCATCTCGCCACAGAAATTACCCAACAGCTGAAAATGTACAGTTACAAAATTCTACCACTAGATGGCATATTTCCTTAAAACAAGAAAGCCAGCTTAACATTGACATTTCTTGTTAGTTTATTTATTGATTTTATCATTTTAAATAGTATTATGCAGTACTTTTACATCCAAACCATACTTCCATCCCATAGTTGGAGGAGTTCTTTAGTCATTTAGTCCCTTGATCACAGAAAAAATACCTCTTAGTAAGACATGTTCCCAGAAATCAGATAAGTCCATCCTCCACCTCCCCTTCCTGTGTGGAGTAAAGTGGCCGATCCATTCATTACTGAGGGGAAGTGAACACCCAGCCCAAGGATTCTGTTTGACAGGAATGTGAGGGTGTACCAAAGGGGCAGGAGTTCCTCAGTCAAGAGTTTGCAGAAGGCCTTGTCATGCATTTTGCAAAGTCACGGCCTGGCCCAGCTGGAAAGCGCAGGCTGATCCTGGAGACTGGAGGAGTCCAGTCGTCTCCGACCTGTTAGTCGCAATCTCCCGGTTCATCTTACAGAGCCCATAATAAATAACTCTGCAGCAAAACAATACAACCCTCACCCACCCCGCTCACCAAATCAGCATAGATTGCAAAACTGGGTAAACAGAAAGTCGCTCTTCAACTTAAAAAGACCACTGCCAAAGTCACCGAAAACTTACCACTGGGGTCTGATTTTCATACAAAAGAAACAGGCAAACTAAAAAAAAAAACAAATGAAAAACTTGAACTCAATTCACTTTCCGATCAAGGAATTCTTGTCTTGCATTTCTCTTTCTCTCTCTCTCTCGAATTGTAGAACTGTCAAGCACAATTTCCCCTAAGAGCTCCACTCACACACACACTCACTGTGACTCTGCATTCTTTCCATAGTTTTTTTTTCAATATTTAGCTTTTTTGGACAAGACTGAACTGGATGTTTTTAACAGAGTAGCATGACATGGAGGGTTCGAGTGAGCAGACAGGTTTTTATTCAGTATGTTTAATAGTTGGAAATATAAATAATGATATCCACGGAGGAGTTCAAAAACAACAAACTAACAAAAGAAAGGCAAACAAAACTAATGGGGACAGGAAAGATTCAAGGGCACTCCCAGACTTGGTAGGCTACAGGCTCAGGGATCTCTCTGAAAGAAAGAACAGGGAGGCGCTTCTAACTACCTAAATGAGACAGAGCTGCTGACACTGATGAGCAACAAGCCAACCCCCAACAACAGCTGTGCCGTGACAGGACCGACCTGTCACAGTGTTGTACAACCTCTGTGTCCTGTGTCTTGTGGACAGCGGCCGGAGACACAGGGAGGCTGACAGTGCCCACTCACGGACCCCCTGCTGCAGAGGGGTTGTCTCCGGCTCACCACCCTCTGAACGCACGCACGCAAGGCGGTCAGACGAGTGAGCTAAACGCGGCAGGGCCCCCTGAATCAGTGACTGCCTGCCCTGGTCTTGGAGAACCTCAGTGCTAAAGGGTTTTTAGGTCTGTAAATCCTTGATGGCTGAAGACCTGTGGGGTTTTCTATCACATCTTTTCATGTGTTAAAAAAACAACAATCTTCCCTCGTTCCCTAAATTCCCTGTTGGTTTAACAATTGCCGGATGTGTTCCCTGGACGTGTTCCTGCTCTCAGCTCCGAGAGAGCACCTGTCCTGCAGTGCTGACAGACTAGACCCCAGATTCACTGAAAACAGACTGTCACTGTCAGACAGGCCGGGGCAAGGAATGCTCAGCCAGGCATTCCCAACACTCGCCCCATTGTCCCTCTGCACTGCGCCACTAATCCGGTGCCCCCATGATTGCCCGGGCTCTGATGCCTGTGTGCCAGTCAGCTGACTCTCAGACTGGCTGAGCTGCCTGCGAGAAAGCGAGAGCTCAGAGGCGTGTGCTGCGTGCGGGAATTCCTGCGTATCTGCTAGTGAAATCATCCGGGTGGGGGTGCGGGGGGCATTGTCCGCAGGGCTGTGTGAGGGAGAGCTGGTCAGCTCCACGCCACTGATCTCAGCAGCCAAGGGACAAGGCATGTATGGACTGGACTGGAAGTTGAGCTAGAGTTCAGGAGGTGGTGCAGGGCCACAGAGATGGCAGTGGCAGCCAGGCCTCGAGCCCCGCCTTCATTCAGAGGACCAAATCCACCCCCCTCTCTCTCTCTGGAAGAAGAAAATGACGAAGAAAAAGAGCTGAAGAACATAGCAAGTGTCAGTATCTTGACGTCTGGGGAAGATCTGATCAGCCCGTAATCTCTCCACCGCACTGTGTACCTCCCGTCTCCAGGGACCACTGAAGCGGTCTATTGTTGAGCGCGCTTACATAATTTCTATATTCCATTACATAAGTACATAACCAACTGCCAAGCTCTCTCTTACTCCCCCTCCCCACACACTCTCTCTCTGTCACACAGTACGCTTTACCTCTTTCCGAAACAAAGACCAACTCTGTTAGTTCACCTCTGTATGAATTCCTCGGGCAGGTTGCAGGAAACACTGTGTTTTAGGCTGTGCTGATTAGAAGTGGACTTGGCTGGGCATTCGGACAGTCTGGCTCTCATTATCTCTCCCCTTCCCCATGACTGTGTGTGTCTGTGTGTGTGTTTGAGGGAGGGTGTGTGTGTGTCAGTGTGTGTATGAGTGTGTGTGTGTGTGTGTGTGTGTGTTTGTGTGTGAGAGTGTCTGTGTGTGTGCAAGTGTGTGTCTAGATGCATATTGAATTGTCAGATAGGGAAAGATACACACCACTACTCTTTAGCATGGTACACTACAGTCGATTTTAAAACGCTTGTGTGCATTCTATCACGTGTCATTGTCATAAGTGTGGTTATATCGTAATTAAACAAACTTGTTTCCAAAGACCAGGGTGGGAAGAATTTTATTTTAAAAACTACTACAACTACTACTATAATAATCATGATAAGAAAATGCATAAGTAATGACTAAATTTGATAATTCTAATGCTAAATCTGCGTGATTAAAGTAGGATTAAAAGCTTTTCAAAAAATATATAATAACCAAAGCAATTTGCTTGAAGGCACATAACACTGTCCTCCACGCCTCCATGTCAAGCTGAGCCAAGTCACTGAGGTTGGACTTTAGCCAGAACCCTTGCATTTGAATTGGGGAGAAGGAAGTACAAAGCAACAAGCCGCTGTCCTGTGTGATTTATAGAGTTATAATTGGGTAGCAACCTGAGATTTGAAAATAAAGACTTGTACACTTAAATGTTTGGATTTCTAAGCAGTAGAAAGTGCCTTCACAATAAATTTAACCACAGGTCTGTATTAGTTTGTTTATAGGACAGTTTTGATTTGGTCCAGCAGGCCTCAGTTTGATATCTTACGAGTTTGCATTTCATGTAAATAATAGAATTTTATGGACTCGTCCCATAATGACCCAGTCAGTCTTCATACTCCTGGACTCCTGTCCATGTAAAGACAGCTCTCTGGCATGGCTGTGCTGTCTTTTATCACCAGAGCCTCGAGCTTTTTGCCAATGAGCTCCCTAAGGGCACCAGACAGAAGAGAGCTGAAAGTGTGAAAAATATGTCTGAAAGGCCAGTGGACCATCTTTCACTGTGTTAGGGTTATTCCAGGGGATCGGGCACATCAGAACTGCCTTCATGGGATTACAACTAATCTGAATCAAGGGATTGTTTAACTAAAATCCTTTAATGATCCTTTCACAATGAAGACAATTTACAATGTGTGGTCCAAGTGACTCCTCTTTAGCCCTCCGCACCATCCCCTGTTGAGCTGTCATGGTGGAGTGGGCGTTTCCCCCAGGGCGGCCTCACCTGAGCGCAGACTGCAGCTCTGCCCTGGAGACTGAGCCCTTTGCACAGTCACTGTGGTGATGGCTTGTTACTAGGTGATGAAGCTTGTCGCATATATATCCCCAGTCGTGTTTTAGGAGGGAGGGCAGTGAGTGAACATGCTGTGCAGATGTCTGAGCACAATATGCAAATACACAAATGTGTAAACAGCAGAAGACAATCTTTTTTGCAGGCTCGGGCCACAGGCCTCAGAGAAAAATTATTCCATTGTTCATATTTTTTTATGTCAAACCTGTAGAAACATTTCAGTAAATATTATTTATTTTAGATGATCCCTCGCCACTACAGCTACAGTATGCAATTGAGCCACAGCCCCTGAATCTGTGCATGTGCGTCATCGACAGTCTCCACCAGTATTTCAGTTGCACGTTGTGTGCAAGACAGCAGGTACAGTACATCACACACTGATCAACACTTTGATTATTACAACAGGCTCTTAAATATTTGCTTTGTTTAGGCATTTTATTTGCTTATTTGGTGGCAGTTGTAAGCATATACAGTTAGTTCCATGAATATTTGACTGCCTGAAGTCTGGAACCCATAGACATCAGCAGATGCTGGGTTTCTTCCCTGGTGATGCTCTGCCAGGCCTGCACTGCAGCTGTCTTTAGTTCCTGCTTGTTCTTGGGGCGTTTTGCCTTCACTTTTGCCTTCAGCAAGTGAAATGCTGCTCAATTGGATTCAGGTCAGGTGATTGACTTGGCCATTGCAGAACATTCCACGTCTGCACCTTAAAAAAGTCTTGGGTTACTTTTGCAGCATGCTTTGGGTCATTGTCCATCTGCACTGGTGGTATGCTATGGATCATGAGCAGTCCCTTCCCTTCTCCATACTCTTCTCTTCCCATCATTCTGTTACAAGTTGATCTTTGTCTCATCTGTCCATAGGATGTTGTTCCAGAACTAAACAGGGTTCTTTAGTTGTTTTTTTGGCAAACTCTAATCTGGTCTTCCTGTTTCCGGTTTCCATCTTGTGGTAAACCCTCTGTATTTACTCTGGTGAAGTCTTTCTTCTCTTGATCGTTGACTTTGACACAGATACGTCTACGTCCTGGAGGGTGTTCTTGATCTGGCCAACTGTTGTGAAGGGGTTTTTCTTCACCAGGGAAAGAATTCTTGTCATCCACCACAGGTGTTTTCCGTGGTCTTCCGGGCCTTTTGGTGTTCCTGAGCTCACCAGTGCGTTCTTTCTTTTTAAGAATGTACCAATAGTTGATTTGACCACACCTCATGCTTTTGCTATCTCTCTGATTGGTTTGTATTGATGTATAATGCAAAACTGAAGGCAAATCTCTCCAGGAACAAGCAGGAACTAAAGACAGCTGCAGTGCAGGCCTGGCAGAGCATCACCAGGGAAGAAACTCAGCATCTGGTGGTAATTCATGATTATGTTAGTTTGTCCAAATATTTGGACCACATATAAAAATGGGTGTAATTCCTACACCATTGACCCAATTTGGATGTAACTATTCTCAAATTAAAGATGAAAGTCTACACTTAAAGCAAACCTTGATTGTTTCCTTTCAAATCCATTGTGGTGGCATACAGAGCCAAAATGATGACTATTGTGTCACTGTCCAAATATTTATGGACCTAACTGTATATTGTGCCTTCTTCTTTTTTTAATGTCATATTTATGTGAAAATGTTCCATTTTGAATCAGTATGTAATCTGCTTAGAACCTTTTTTAAGTAATATAAATAGTAAGATAGTAAATGTATTACATGTTTTTGCGTAACTGCAGTGTACAGCATAAATTGCTGTCAATCATTTTACTTTTGGTACTTTATTATTTAAGTGTTCAGTTGCTTTCCTGCATTTCAATTCCTAAACCTCAGTTAATGGAGAAGAAAAAAAAATCTTAGATCTTGCAATACTACTAACTACAGTACTTGCACTGTACTACTTCATAGACTACAGTGGGTTTTAGCAACGTAAATGCAAGTGTACAGTATTTGATGCATAAATGAATGACAACACTATTTTCAGACATTCAGTATTGGAATTGGCAAACAAAAATGAAATGTCCACCATATTTGCATATTTGAAAAAATGATTGAGCAAAGATGCAGAGCAGCATATTCAAGTAGTATCAATAGTAGCAGCACCAGTGAGGTTCAGACAGGTAGGAGGTGGTGTTATTGTTTAGGGTGACACAAATAAATGGTACAAGACCAAATAAATGCTTTAGTAATCCATAAAGTGGAAACTTATAAAAAGCTTCAATTGCAATTGCATTGACCTAATTGTTCTTATAGTTTGTACAATAAGGTATGCACACCGTTTTTAAAGACTTTTTTGTAATAATCAGAAACAGCCTAGTTTAATCATGCCAAAAGATCGACTGGCGAAGATGTTTTAACAGAAATACCAGTACCAATACAACAAAAACAGCAGAGCACTGTTGGATATATGTGTAGAGCAGTACATTAAAGCACACTTACATCTTAAATATATTATAGGTGTAGTTAAAAGCATTAAATACCAACCATTTATAACAATCTTAATTTGTTTTCCAACTGTGGCCCCCCAAACACTCAGCCGCATGAATGTGCAGTGAGCGCACCTCCTACACCTGTCTGCAGACCTGCAGCGCCCAGACCCCAGACACTGCGCAGACCGGCGCATGCGCCTGAGCCGCGTCCCAATCTGAGCGCATCATTATTACCATTACATTGACAAAGAAAGATATCAAACAAAACGTTGCGACTGGTGTTAAAATGAGCGCCTCCGTGCAGCACAGGCTCTCTCTTCCCACAGTGCAGGGCCGGCGGCTCGGGAAGCGCGGCGGGGGTGGGGCCTAATTATACAAACATTCGAACCTTACGTAAGGGGCGCAGCAGCCAATGGGAGTGCGCAACGCTCTGCGGTCCCCCGGCTGTGATTGGCCGGCGAGAGACAGCGCTCCGAGTCCCGCCCCTCGGCCCCCTGGAAGCCGGCGTGTGTGAATCCCCGGCGGCGCGTCCGTGTTCAAGGGCGCCGGTGGCCCTGGCTCGCGTCGTGAGGAGGGCGATGCATTTTCAGCTCCTACTACTAGGACTGGGCGAAGTGCGACCTCGGTCTGTGTATTGAACTGCTCTGTGACAGCCTCGCTTCCCTGCGGCCGGGCTTAGCAATGAGCCGGTGAGTATCCGATGCTTACGCCTGCTGCCCGAGTGCTTTTCATTTTCTTTGAATTGCACCCTGTATTTGTTTCCCCTCTTTCTTCGGCCATTGCCTTCACCGTTCGTTGGTTAGATGCGAGAAAAAGAGCCGGACGCGAGTATGCGTGCGCTTGTGTCTGCGGGACGCACGCTGTGGCGATCCGCCGGCGGTGCTGTGCGGGGCTTCACGCCTGTCTGTATCCGCCTGTTACAATGACGCGGCCAGCCCCGACCCGGCTGACTGTCCTGGCCGTCTGCTCGCTGTAATCTGCGGCGCGGCGTGGTGCAGCTGCGGTACGGTGGCCGGACGCGTTCAGTTTTTTATATGCACGTTAATGATCCGAATTAAAAAAACAACAACAAACAAACGAAAAGACTAATGTTGTCATTGTTTTTACAACTTGCTAGTTCAAAATGTATTCTGAGAACAGACGTCTTTGAACGCCGATTTAAAATGGTTGCTGTCATGCTGTCTGTGGACCCTGTGCAGACTGTGAGGAGGACGTGCTCGCAGTCGCCGCTGTCGGACGGACGGTGGTTTTTGGTCGTGGGTTGCCTTTAAAAGGAGACATTGCACTTGGCTTGCTGCGCCGATTTCCCGGCCGTAGCGGGTGGAAAGTAAGACTCATTGACATGCGTGATGGAGCCGCCGAGAGGCCCGGCTATTTAAAGTGCGCCGTGCTGTCCGCAGTCCAGTCACTGTCCGTCTCATGTGTGTCGCACCCTGTACAGCTTTGACGTGGTGATGCTCTCACTGTGACATTGCCTGACCCTGTGGAAACCCTTTGCACTACATCCTTTGTAGGTTTTAAGGCATTTGCGTCATATCCAGTTAAGCTTGTTAACATGAATAAAGGCAAGATAAGCCTGTCATCTCTGCAGTTAAGGTGAAAGGGCTTAATACCATGTATGTTGTTACACCTGTGTGTGTGCATCTATGGGAGTATTTGCTTATGTGTTTGGCACTCCTTACCTTCCTGTCCAGGAGACTGGGCTCCTCTTTTCTTGTGCAAGTGAACACTTCAGTGCTGAGGCGGCGAGTGTGCTGTACCTGGCACGGCCCATTAGCCGTGTTAATTAGAGGTTGGCTGGTCAGTTTACATTCCTTAGGTTGAAAATCGATCTAAAAAGGTAATGGAAACCTGTTGTGATAAATAGTGGAAGGGCAGGGCAGGGCAGGTCTAGAGTGAGTTTATACAGGCTAGAAAAGAAACCATCCTTGACATAACTGTAAGTCACGTTTACATGGATTCTCAAAGGTTGTTTTTACATTTGGAGTGTGTGTGCTTGGCTCTCAAAACATTCCCAGCCTAGTCACGGACATTCAAGCGTGATCTTCTTGCATTCCTGAGCAAAGCACGTGTCCCGCTCCTTCCGTTCAGTGTGAGGTGTCTTTCCTGCGGGAGGCCAGGCCTTGGGCAGTGTCGTCTGTGCTCCCTCGTGTAACGTACGTGAGTCTGGTGTTGATGCGGGAGGGAATGTGAGCCTGCAGTGCGAGAGACTGAGCCGCCTGCACGGTTTCTGCCGAGTCAGCATGACCCGAGTGTGAGCGTGCTTGAGCAGAGAAGTGGGGCAGTCATTCCTGCTCTCGCTCTCGCTCTCTCCCCCCACACTCTCTCTTGGCTCACCTCATTTACAAAGTAACTGTTTAAAAAAGTATTTGGTGGAAACATTACTCGGCATTAAATAAATTGGAGTAGAGATCACAAAATAATGTGCAGCAGGAACCGCTGTAGGGAGTGATTGCAGTGTGTGAGTGTGGTGCTGATGAGGTGGATATTCAGTGCTGACTGGGTGTGTGCGTGTGTCTGAATGTGTGTCAGTGCTGAGGTGATGGAGTGTCCAGTGCTGACGGTGTGTGCGCTGCTGTTATTCCAGGTGTCCACGCGCTGCCCCGTCTATCCTGGACGACCACATCCTCACCTCCGAGGTGCTGCCGGTGGTCATCATTGGTGAGTGTGTGCTACAGTGACTGTCCTGGGGGGTAGGGCTGCGCTTCCCTGAGCCTTTACAAAAGCATCAGATCGGTTTAAGGGCTTCTCCGCCCATTAGGCAGAGTGTGGCGTGCTGTGCTGGCTCTCCAGTGCGTGTGGAGCTCGTATGTTTTTTTTCTGTTTTTTTTTTCCCTCCCTCTGTTTTTATGATTTGTTTGCGCTGAAAGATTTACATTCTTGTGGAGCAGAGCGTGGGGCAGTGGCGTGTCTGAGTCGTGATCAGTATCTTCTGAAGAGATTCCTCTTACTGACAGGCAGGGGATTGCAGGGCGGTGCATGGGAACACTTCCTGTTGTAATTAAAGTTGAATTTTTTTTTTCCGGTACTCCTGTTGCAATTATCCAACACTATCTTAGTTGGCAAAACTTCAGATTGGTATACCATAAAAATTTGAACACCTAATTCATGTGTTTGCTGAACCGTGATGTTTGTGGTTCTTGTGCCGATTCCTCTGGCGTGTCGTAGGAAATGGCCCGTCGGGGATCTGCCTGTCCTACCTGCTGTCAGGGTTCACCCCCTATGTAACGGAAGAGGCAACACACCCCAACACTCTTCTGCAGCGAAAACTGGAGGAGAGACCCCACCAGTCCCTGCTGGAGCAGGTGAGCGCTGTCGGCCGGACTGTTCAACACGCACACGCTTTCCACACCTAAAGATCCTGCTCCTCCTCTTACTGAGAGTGATGATCATTTTGTTTCTGCCTCTCTCTCTCTCTCCTCAGGACCTGGAGTACCTGTGTGAGGGGCTGGAGGGCCGTTCCTCGAACCCGGTGGCCGTGTTGTTTGACTCGCTCCTGCTGCCGGGAAGCGACTTCGGCATGGACTGTGCCTCCGTGCTGCGGTGGCGCCACGAGCCGGAACGCGCCGTCCCGCACCTGGTCTTGGGCAAGGGGCCGCCGGGGGGAGCCTGGCATGTAAGTCATCCTGCCTGCTTGAGGAGAGGGGTGGGTAGAGGAGGTATACGCAGAGGGGCAAGTATTTTGGGGGGCAGGGGGAGAGGACGAGTGCGTCGGAGAGAGAGGGTTGTTGTCTGGTCTGGTCTGCGGTGCATTGGACTGTTTTGGGAGACGTCTTAATACACCGTGTTAGGGAGGGTGTGCTCTGCAGGAAACCCGGATACGCTGGGCTGGGGACCACGTGTCTGAAGAGCTGCTCACAGGCTTGTCTCCTCCCGTGTACAAAGAGAGGGGGACACGCACACGCACGCACATGCAAATGGAGACGCACCCTTTGGTTTTTCTAAGCAAGGTGATCAGGTATGGTGAATGAAGGGATCAGAGCCGAGCAGCTGGGGTTTGGGATTCTGCTTCAGGCGGCGGAGAAAAAATGGCCAGCAAAAGCCCTAACTGACGCTCCGGGCCGAGGCGAGATGGGGGTGGGAGTTGAGGCGGCTTTATCTGGAAATGGCACCCACCCATCCCAATAGCGGCGTGTCGGGGGCCACCCTGCGGACACCTGCGCGGTGTGCTCCACCATTTGCATGCGCAGATTTGACGCAGGACCTGCATTTGTTTACTGCGTCCAGAACAGACGGTGCTTTGTTGCTTAGTTGGTGGAAACTTTATTTTTATGCAAACTACTGACGGGAAAGTTAATTCTTCACAGCAGCCTGGTTTGCATGCCCAGAGCTGGAGGCTGGTGCTGACGCAGCCCCTCTGTTGTTCCTCTGCAGGCCATGGAGGGCTCCATGCTCACACTCAGCCTGGCCAACTGGATGGAGCTGCCAGGCTTGAAGCTGAAGGATTGGGTCAGAGAGAAGCGCAGGTGAGAGCGCTGCACTGGGCGGCAGCACCCTCTAGTGGCCAAGGGCAATCATTGCTGTATATGCATTTATTTATTTCCTCCCTCCTCTCCTTAATTCAGTTACTTTTAATAAGCTTGTATGCATTTAATTTATTTAAAGTTAGGAAGCATTGTTTATGTGGCACTAATATTGGGTTTCAGCTCCTAAATGGCATTGAAGTTTGGACAATTAGAATACGACCACGAGAATGTCTTTCGTCTGTAGCCCCGATCAGCACCGCAACCTGATGTCATTCCTTTGCCCTCTTTGTCACAGGAACCTCCGTAACGACCGCGCCACACCGGCCGAGATCGCCTTGTACTACCAGCACTACGTCTCCCACAGCGGCCTGCAAGACAACTTTGCCAGCGGCACCCTGGTGACGTCACTGCGCCGCGTGGCATGCAAGCCGGTTGCCGGTGCAGAGCGGGGCCCTGGGACAGTGTGGGAGGTGCGGGGCGTGCAGAGCGGCGAGGCAGGGGAGGGGGGCAAGGCGGAGGAGCTGCCATTCTGCGTGTGTGCGGAGAGCGTGGTGCTGGCCACGGGCACGCACGACATCCCTGCCCGGCTGGCCGTGCCCGGTGAGGACCTGCCCTTCGTGGGCCACAGCTTCTGGGAGCTGGAGGCGGCCATCGCGGGGGGGCAGCTGGGGGGCCACGTGGACCCTGTGCTGATCGTGGGCGCGGGGCTGACAGCCGCGGACGCCGTGCTGGCAGCGCACCACTTGAACGCGCCCGTTTACCACGTCTTCCGCCGTGGCGTGGCTGACCCCGGCCTCATCTTCAACCAGCTGCCTAAGGTGCTGTACCCCGAGTACCACAAGGTGCACCAGATGATGATCCAGCAGCAGCACGGGGGAGGGGGCCCGGCCGACCCGGACGCCCCCCCCGGCAGCAGCCCTGGCCTGTTCTGCGGCTCCTACCCGGGCTACGCCAGCTTCCCCCGGCACCGCGTGGTCTCCTTCCGGCCTGGCAAGAAGTGCGTGCTGGAGGACGAGTGCGGCCGGCGCACCGTGCTGCAGGTGTCCATGGCGCTGGTGCTGATCGGGTCACACCCCAACCTCTCCTTCCTGCCCGAAGGCGGGCGGCGGCTGGGCGTGGACCCAGCCCAGCCAATCTCCTGCCGCCGCAACCCTGTGGACGTGGACCCTTTCACCCACCAGGTGCTGGCCGAGCCGGGGCTGTACGCCATGGGCCCGCTGGTCGGGGAGAACTTTGTGCGCTTCCTTAAGGGGGGCGCCCTGGCCATCAGCAGTGACCTGTCCCGGCGGCGCGGCTCGCGGGTGGTGGAGGAGGGGCGGCACGTGTAGGGGGGGTGGAGGAGGACGACAGTTGTTTCTGTTAGCAACACCAGCCCAAATGGTGGAGGGAAATCGTGCCCTGCCTGTGTGCGCTGCTCTGACGGGCCCTCTTGACCTCTGTGCTCTCAGACCAGCCGCAGCAGGGCGCTCTGACGATACAGGGTCTGATCATGCACTTACGCTGCCCTCTGCACAGGCCTCGAGCGCGTGGGGGAGCTCTGCCGGCCTCATGGCGGATGATAATGGCCTCAATATTTCTCTTCTGGTTAAAAGCTGCTTGTTTTCTTTATACAACTGTATTCACAGGAAACCATGCCTTTTATTTATTTCTCCATTCATTGTTAGTTTCTGTCCGTAGTGTATTGCACTTGTACATGATGTTTGTTTTCAAAACCTCTGAAAAGCTGCTACTTTATCCCATAAATGATGCCACCCATAGCATGTTCAATGTTTGAACTCAAGCTCGTCTATGTTAAGCTGTTCGTGGCCTGGGGTCAGGGAGTGTATAGGATGTCGATCTCTCTCCCACACTCGGCACTGAACTCATTTTTCACCCTGTACAAAACCTCGAGTCGATTTCAAGATCGCCAGAGCAGGGGTCACTGGGTAACTGCGCACTCTGAGGGCGGGCCGACTGTGAAAACCAGTTCACACTCAGACAATATATTGTCTCACTGCGTTTTCTCCAGTGCATAGCTATCCTCTTGGTCCGTGTTGGGTCCACATTTGATTTACAATTCTAAATCTACAAAAGTTTGACCATTTCCAGTGTTCACAAGCATTAATCGGAATGAAGTGTAGTTATGAATGGCATTATTTATCCTGGCAGTTCGACACAACCGCAGAAACAAGTTCCATCCGTGTAGCCCCTTTACATGAAATGTGGTTGTCTGTACTTTAATATGTGCTGCTCGTGGTCTAGCACACACAGACGGGCTGTTTTTTTGCCTTTAGTGGGAAGTGTCTCAGAGAGGTGGGTGGCGAGTGTGAACTGAGGCCGGAGTGTGGCTCCACATTGCAGTACTATCAAAATAAATTGATCTATTATCAGATTTTTTTTTTTGTCCGTCTATGGACTATAAACATAGAGATGTATTGCTTTGATACAATGTATGTTTTGTTTTTTTACTTTTTCTTTTTTATATATATGAAGTTTTATATTAAATCTAATTAATTTCTCATTTGATCTCGTTATACTTTTTTTCTTTGAACTCTGCATTTCTCTTACACACACTCATGCGTCTGTTCTGATTAATTTATCTTTGAACAATGAATGAAAGTTTGTTTTACTGCCAGCCATCAAGTTTAAGATTGGTTCTTGACATTAATTGGCCAAGCTGTTATCAGGTCAGTAAAAAAAATAGACCCTTTTCTCTCTGCATGGGGCTGTGGGACTGAGCACTTGGATTCACCACCAGTCACCAGTATACAGTGCATCCAGAAAGTATTCACAGTGCTTCACTTTTTCCACATTTTGTTATGTTACAGCCTTATTCCAAAATGGATTAAATTCATTATTTTCCTCAAAATTCTACAAACAAACCCCATAATGACAACGTGAAAGAAGTTTGTTTGAAATCTTTGCAAATTTATTAAAAACCAAAAAAAGCACATGTACGCAAGTATTCACAGCCTTTGCTCAATACTTTGTTGAAGCACCTTTGGCACCAATTACAGCCTCAAGTCTTTTTGAGGATGATGCTACAAGCTTGGCACACCTATTTTTGGGCAGTTTCTCCCATTCTTCTTTGCAGGACCTCTCAAGCTCCATCAGGTTGGATGGGGAGCGTCAGTGCACAGCCATTTTCAGATCTCTCCAGAGATGTTCAATCGGGTTCAAGTCTGGGCTCTGGCTGGGCCACTCAAGGACATTCACAGAGTTGTCCTGTAGCCACTCCTTTGTTATCTTGGCTGTGTGCTTAGGGTCGTCCTGTTGGAAGATTAACCTTCGCCCCAGTCTGAGGTCCAGAGCGCTCTGAAGCAGGTTTTCATCAAGGATGTCTCTGTACATTGCTGCATTCATCTTTCCCTCGATCCTGAATAGTCTCCCAGTTCCTGCCGCTAAGAAACATCCCCACAGCATGATGCTGCCACCACCATGCTTCACTGTAGGGATGGTATTGGCCAGGTGATGAGCGGTGCCTGGTTTCCTCCAGCCATGAGGCTTGCCATTCAGGCCAAAGAGTTGAATATTTGTTTAATCAGACCAGAGAATTGTTTCTCATGGTCAGAGTCCTTCAGGTGCCTTTTGGCAAACTCCAGGTGGGCTGTCATGTGCCTTTTACTGAGGAGTGGCTTCAGTCTGGCCACTCTACCATACAGGCCTGATTGGTGGAGTGCTTCAGAGATGGTTGTTCTTCTGGAAGGTTCTCCTCTCTCCACAGAGACATGCTGGAGCTCTGCCAGAGTGACCATCAGGTTCTTGGTCACCTCCCTGACTAAGGCCCTTCTCCCCCGATCGCTCAGTTTGGCCGGCGGCCAGCTCTAGGAAGAGTCCTGGTGGTTCCAAACTTCTTCCATTTACGGGTGATGGAGGCCACTGTGCTCATTGGGACCTTCAATGCTGCAGACATTTTTCTGTACCCTTCCCCAGATCTGTGCCTCGATACACTCCTGTCTCGGCGGTCTACAGGCAATTCCTTGGACTTCATGGCTTGGTTTGTGTTCTGACATGCACTGTTAACTGTGGGACCTTATATAGACAGGTGTGTGCCTTCCCAAATCATGTCCAATCAACTGAATTTACCACAGGTGGACGCCAATCAAGTAGAAACATCTCAAGAATGATCAGTGGAAACAGGATGCACCTGAGCTCAATTTTGAGTGTAATGGCAAAGGCTGTGAATACTTCTGTACATGTGCTTTTTTTTATTTTATTTTTAATAAATTTGCAAAGATTTCAAACAAACTTCTTTCACGTTGTCATTATGGGGTATTGTTTGTAGAATTTTGAGGAAAATAATGAATTTAATCCATTTTGGAATAAGGTTGTAACATAACAAAATGTGAAAAAAGTGAAGCGCTGTGAATACTTTCCGGATGCACTGTATTTAGTATTTATCTGACTTTAAACTGCAGAACAAGGTGGAAGTCCTTTGCCCAGGTTAGTGGAGAGCTTGCAAGCGAGAGTCAATATTTTGTCTTATGGAAAAAGTAAAACTGATTGAAACTGCTATGATCTGTGCAGAAACTGACAGGATTACAGGGTACAGTGTACACATACACACATTCTGTAGAAACATGCTCCAAATGTAACTGATACTCCAGATTCTCCCATAGCACACCTATGGATGCTGTTCCCTACAGCAGCCAATATTTGCAAATGCAATGACACCAATACCATGTGGGGGCTGTGTGGGTGTATACCCTCTGTGTATTGTGATTGGTGTCTGTCTTTCTGCTGCAGAATATGCGCTGCACCCCGTGCACAGTCGCATCATCTTTCTCCCCAGATAGCAAACTACACCAATCAGCCATAACATTATGACCACTGACAGGTGAAGTGAATAACACTGATCATCTCGTTATCATGGCACCTGTCAGTGGGTGGGATATATTAGGCAGCAAATGAACATTTTGTCCTCAAAGTTGATGTGTTAGAAGCAGGAAAAATTGGCAAGTGTGAGGATCTGAGCAACTTTGACAAGGGCCAAATTGTGATGGCTAGACGACTGGGTCAGAGCATCTCCAAAACTGCAGCTCTTGTGGGGTGTTCCCGGTCTGCAGTGGTCAGTACCTATCAAAAGTGGTCCAAGGAAGGAAAAACACAAGTCACTGTGATTATATCCTCATTGGTAAAGCCCAGAAATTCCACTCCTTCATCATCCGTATTCATAAAGATATCAATCACCTTTGACCGAAGCTGCAAATCACATTCTTCAGCTGTGGGATAAAAAAAAGCTTAAGATCACAAACATGAATGGTTCTAACATCTAGTCCAGTGTCTTCCAAACAAACTACAGGGTCATGGGCGGCCAAGGCTCATTGATGCACGTGGGGAGCGAAGGCTGGCCCGTGTGGTCTGATCCAACAGACGAGCTACTGTAGCTCAAATAGCTGAAAACGTGAATGCTGGTTCTGATAGAAAGGTGTCAGAACACACAGTGCAGCGCAGTTTGTTGCGTATGGGGCTGCGTAGCCGCAGACCAGTCAGGGTGCCCATGCTGACCCCTGTCCACTGCCGAAAGCGCCTACAATGGGCACGTGAGCATCAGAACTGGACCACGGAGCAATGGAAGAAGGTGGCCTGGTCTGATGAATCACAAGTTCAAGGTGTTGACTTGGCCTCCAAATTCCCCAGATCTCAATCCAATCGAGCATCTGTGGGATGTGCTGGACAAACAAGTCCGATCCATGGAGGCCCCACCTCGCAACTTACAGGACTTAAAGGATCTGCTGCTGACGTCTTGGTGCCAGATACCACAGCATACCTTCAGAGGTCTAGTGGAGTCCATGCCTCGACGGGTCAGGGCTGTTTTGGCGGCAAAAGGGGGACCAACACAATATTAGGCAGGTGGTCATAATGTTATTGGCCCAATGTTGATTATGATTGGCTTGGTTAGCAAGTGATGGCTTAAGAAAACACATTTCCCCCTTAAACTAATGAAACTAGAAAAAAAAACTCTGGATTTGTAGGATTTGTCTTTAAATGTGCGTTTTAAATTCGCTTTAAACCATTCCTGTCTTGGCCTCACTTACCAAGCCCAGGGTCATTTGCATCATTTCAGAATGTGAAACTGCGGCAAAACCCGTCCCGGCGAGCCGCTGTGTCTGAGGCTTTTTATTCCCAATGAGTTCCATTAATTAATCATTGAACTAATAAAGTCATTCATTAGACATGTGGTATTGTATTCTTAAAAGCTCGTACATAATTTAATTAAGGGTTCAATTAAACGAGTGACGCTGAACTACAGCTGTTTCCACAGAAGCGGCATATTCTAGTTCCCGTGGCTGGACACCAGAGGGTGCCACACACTTGTGTACCACGCACACAGTAGCAGAGACGGACCTCTCTATTTTAAGTGTTTTAAGTAGGGACTCCGAGGCTGGGTTATGATGTCAGCCTTTGCAGATGATATTAGTACGGTAAGGCTGGGTCTATGTGTGATGACTGATGACACCCCGGGCCAGGAGTGACCTATCCTTCGAATATGTTTATATTTCTTCTATACAGTCCAGTGCTTTGAGAATGAACGCTCTGAAGTGATATGGCTTCAGAGATCAGCAGTGTCTGAGAACGGACCACCGTCCCACAGATTCTTGTCTTACCCATCGGAAAACTGAACATCTTATTCCTAAGGAAAATATTTGTAAAAGATTAAGATACCCTGCAGCAGCAGCTCTTGTCAAGATGTAGCCCTGATGAGAAATGCAGCGACTGGAAACACCGAACAAGGTTTCATGCCTGTCCTTTAGTGGCTCAGTCGTGGTATTATTGTGTGTAACCATTGTGATATTATTGAGTGTGAGTGTGTGAAAAGTCCTGCACTTGCACAATAACCTTGGACTACAATGGTAACCACAGCAACACCACCTACCACTTAAAGGATATTGTTCCCTGCTTGTCAGTTTGTCTCCCAGACAGAGCATCCCTATTGTAGGGCTCCAAACCCAGAGCAGCAGAGAAAACTGTTCAGTAAGGCTTGGTCATATCTAACTGGCTCCTGGGATACCTTTGAATTCCTCCATTTTTACTCAGTTTGCCCCTGGTCATTGTGACAGTGTTTTGAAGTAAGGAGACACCCAGAGACAATGAGATAATCACTGTGTTTTTTGTGTGTGTGTTGTTTCTTTAAATCATTTCTGGGGAAACAGTTTTATACTTATTAACTTTATGCATGCAGTAAACTGACACAGACAGCACTGCTCAGTGGAAAGACAACCCCCCCGACTTACACACGCAAACTACAAAAAACGGAGCATTCCCCGAGTTCAGTGGACAGCTGAAGTCAGTAGGCAGGTTGGGCACATGCTGTAGGACCCGGCACAGTTTCTAATTCGATCCGCTCTTCACATTCACAGAGTTCGGAAAGTGTTCGACGTGTCTGTGTCTTCCGGTGGCAGGCGATGTGTTACAGATTTATAGGGAGGTTATCACCTGGAGGAGGTCGGGGGTGGGGCAGGGATCTCCCCCACAGTTTAAACCACCAGTGATGTGGAATCGCAAGCTTCTCAGTTTGATGGCAGGAGCTCATGTGTGGAGGGGTGTTTCAGCTCTGCGGGGCTCAGCTACAGAACACTGACTTTATGAATCCAGGGGCCAGTAGGCTGCAGGGCTTGACTGGAGATCCAGCCTGCATGGCACAGCCCGGCATAGCACACGGCACGGCAAAGCCCAGCACGGCACGGCACAGCACAGTAGGTGTCAGGCGCTGCACGTGTGGGTGGGAGAATGAGCAGGGCAAGACACAATCCAGGCACAGCAGAATCTGCAACAGGGAGTCACACAGGAGGATAAAAAGCAGGTAGAAGAGAGATAACGCACTGCACTCCCCCATTCAGCTGCAGTGGGGCGGGGAGGGATGCCCTGTGTTTACTGCAGTTACTATGACAGCTGGTCAGATTTGCCCTGGTTTGCTGAGTGACTCAGAGATGTGGAGTTGGAAGGGAAGGGCTGGGGGGGTTGTGTCGGCATAGCTGATGAGAGACAGCCGAGCCGATCCGAGTCGAGCCGGGCACCACGCGGAATAGACCTCCTGACCCCCACAGGTCCTCGCCGTCTCCAGATATGAGCGTCCTCCCTGCTCTGACAGGCAGAGGCAGCATGGTGGTGCCCTTGCCCAAATCTCCCCTGCGGTGTAGAGGGAGGTATCTTATCTGTGTGTGTGAGCGAGTGTGAGTGTGAGTGCAGTGTTTCTCAACCCGACTGCCCCAGTTTAAGGCTAAACAACACCCTGAACCCCAAACCCAGACACCAAAATGTCAAGCTAGACAACTACAAATACACCGATCAGCCATAACATTATGACCACTGACAGGTGAAGTGAATAACACTGATAATCTCGTTATCATGGCACCTGTCAGTGGGTGGGATATATTAGGCAGCAAGTGAACATTTTGTCCTCAAAGTTGATGTGTTAGAAGCAGGAAAAATGGGCAGCGTAAGGATCTGAGTGACTTTGACAAGGGCCAGATTGTGAGGGCTAGACGACTGGGTCACAGCATCTCCAAAACTGCAGCTCTTGTGGGGTGTTCCCGGTCTGCAGTGGTCAGTACCTATCAAAAGTGGTCCAAGGAAGGAAAAACACAAGTCACTGTGATTATATCCTCATTGGTAAAGCCCAGAAATTCCACTCCTTCATCATCCGTATTCATAAAGATATCAATCACCTTTGACCGAAGCTGTAAATCACATTCTTCAGCTGTGGGATAAAAAAAGCTTAAGATCACAAATATGAATGGTTCTAACATCTAGTCCAGTGTCTTCCAAACAAACTACAGGGTCATGGGTGGCCAAGGCTCATTGATGCACGTGGGGAGCGAAGGCTGGCCCGTGTGGTCCGATCCAACAGACGAGCTACTGTAGCTCAAATTGCTGAAAAAGTGAATGCTGGTTCTGATAGAAAGGTGTCAGAACACACAGTGCATCGCAGTTTGTTGCGTATGGGGCTGCGTAGCCGCAGACCAGTCAGGGTGCCCATGCTGACCCCTGTCCACTGCCGAAAGCGCCTACAATGGGCACGTGAGCATCAGAACTGGACCACGGAGCAATGGAAGAAGGTGGCCTGGTCTGATGAATCAAGGTGTTGACTTGGCCTCCAAATTCCCCAGATCTCAATCCAATCGAGCATCTGTGGGATGTGCTGGACAAACAAGTCCGATCCATGGAGGCCCCACCTCGCAACTTACAGGACTTAAAGGATCTGCTGCTGACGTCTTGGTGCCAGATACCACAGCACACCTTCAGAGGTCTAGTGGAGTCCATGCCTCGACGGGTCAGGGCTGTTTTGGGACCTACACCATATATCGGTGTATATGATTATTAATTAATTAATTATTTTTATCATTACCAAGGTGACTCACTGTGAAAACAAATCCACCACAAATACAGAAGGAACTGTACAAAGTGAAGCAAACATACATAACAAGACAAAACATCTGGGATTCATGGTTAAGTGTGGACAAGTAATGATAAAATCTGCTGAAGACGCACGTCTGGTCCACCAGCAGTGTGCTATTGCAGAAGTCTCCTGGCACTGAGTGACTAATACCCACACAGAGTGGTCATGAGATCCTGCGTGGAAAGCTGACAGTGTGATACTGTCTCACTCATCTGAAGGCACCACCCACGCAACAACTCTCTGGGCTTCGGTTTGTCTAAAGTAAGGCAGGTGCAAACTATATTTATTAAATGATGTTTTCATGTGCTTAGTTTTATTACCTGTTGTTTTTCTTCCCGACATGTATGTGTAATAGGTGTTAGTCTCCATTAGAGTAAACATAATGCTTTTGTAGTTCAATCCCAAAAGTGAGACAACAATGTTTGCTTGCTTCTTTGTGTGCCAATGTGTGCATATTTATCTATTACTACATGTAGGTATTCATTGATATGGGCCTAGGCAGCGTTCGGGTGATCTGACGGAAAAGGACGAAAGCAGCCGAAAGGGGCGGCGCCGGAGCTCCGCCCTGTGACGGATCGGGAATCAGGCAGAGGGAGGCAGAGCGGCGCCGCGCAGACAGCAGCCACCGCGCAGCACGGCCGGACTGGGGCAGCGGCGCTTCACACCGAGGGGAAACTTTACCGGCCGCTACCGCCGCCGGCCTTTGCATCCCGGGGGCATCCACAGGACGAAGCGGGGGGTCTTTCCGTCAGCCAGCGCGAATCCCCGGGGCCATGGGGAGCAGGAGCACAGGGCGCTGAGCAGGACCGCAGCCCGTCCCGCTGCGGGGTGTCCGGGCAGCCGCAGACAGGGACCGTGTCGGGAGTTTCTGTGCGCTGCAGCGATGTTTCCTCCGAAGTGTTGACTCCGGTTTCTCCTTCTGCCGCTGGGATTTTGTATCTTTTTGTTTTGGTTGATTACCGTTTTTCACAACCCCCCTCCCCAAATACACCCCTCTCCCACCCCTTCCCTCCACCTTGGCGGATTTGAGCGAGCCCTGGGATTTTTTTAATGTTTAATTTCCTGATTGTGTATATTCCCTGTTGATGCGTGCATGAGCAGCCTGTGCGTGGATACAAACATGGACGCGGGCATTGAGAAGGAGTGCAGCGCGCTGGGGGGGCTCTTCCAGACCATCATGAATGACATGAAGGTGAGTGCTACATACATGCGCTCATACATGCGTACAGGCATCAATACATTATAACTTGCGGATCCCCACAGTGTCTGGCAATGCAGGCACCATTGCAAGCTAGTGCAGCGCAAGATCTGCGACCTTACACGATTGTGTGTCAGAAATCCCTAAAACCCTCCGAAACCCACAGCATTTTGCAGCCCCCTCTCCGCCACGTCTGTTTACAGGTTGTTTTTGAAATGGAAATGTGTTTTTGCTGTAACTAACTCAAGCACAGCTGTGTCTTGCATACTATACGCGCGGGTTAGTGAACACCCGTCCGGATCCCGCAGGACGGCAGAGACGCCCGGGCCGCACATGGGATCAGTGGGGCACTGGGGCACTGGCGCTCCGGCCCCTCTGGCTGGGCTGAGCCGGGCTTTGCTGCTCTTTGTGCATTGCATGTCAAGGTATTCCTGCTTCATCCCGGAGGGAGAAAGCTTCAGCCCGAGTTTTAGTCCAGCGCCGCCGACGGATCAGGAAGAAAGGACGCGGCGCGCACACGGACCGGCCCGCGGCTCCTCTCAGCTGGGCGGCTGTTGTGCGTCTTTTTCCTTTTGAAGTTGCCATTTTGGGAGACATGAAAACATGGGGGGTTGGGGCCGGAGGGAGGAGGCAGAGGCGGGTGGGTGGGTGGGGTGGTGTGGGGTCGTGGTAAAGCCTCGCAGGCTGTTGTGGCCGCTCATCCGGGTGCCGGCGCTGGTGGCACAGGTGAGGCGGAAGCGCAGGCGTGCGTGGGGGCGTCGTGGACAGACCCGGACACACCGAGCTGTGCAACTGATGTTTCCGAAGAGCAAGAGCAAAACAAATAGGAACAGCTTGACGTAGGTTTTAGGTGTGGTTTCAGTGAGGTAGACCTTTTCTGTCAGTGGACATCACGAAGTTGTATCATTTTAAAACCTGGGTCCTTCCCAGAATGTGCTACTTTGCGCTCCAGCAGAAAGCAGCCTCATTTGGTTGAAGCTGTAATGTAGCTAGTGGTGAATGGTCCGAGATGAAGTGGGTATAAACTGCTATGGGCTGCCCTTGTGTGCCATGCAACACTCCCCCCCCTGGGGCACTTCAGCGTAGGCCATTGTGCGCCAGTCATTGTGTCGTCAGGGCAAATTTGAGAACTTGAGTGTTCCGGGGTGGGTAGGCTATAGACGGTTTTCTGCCATTATTGTGAGTCCGAGTTCAGTCTGTGGAGAGCGTAGGCGGGCAGGCAGAGTCGGTCTGACCCTGCTCTTATTTAGGAGGCATTCGATTCCAGGTTGGCACCTGCTGAAGAATGACAGTTTTAACAGAATGGAAGACTGTTGGTGTAATTTCTTTTTTTTTGGCCCATTGATTACTAGAGCTGTTACAGCCAGTATGTCATGTGCGTCGTATGTTTTGTTTTGTACTCGGCTGGAATATCTGGGAGTCTTGTTTTTGTTTTGTTTTTGATTTTTAGACCGACACACCCACACGAGAGTCCATCACCATGGCTCCAAGAAGTGAGCTAGAGTGATTACTCTGCTGTACAGCCCCCCCCCCCTTTTTGGTAAAAATCGTTTCTCTGTACCCGGTAGTTCTGACATGCTGAAACACAGCTAGGCCAGCTAGAACAGCCCAGTTAGGAACAAAGATATATATACATATATATATAAAAAAAAGAAAAGAAAAAAAACCGAACAAGAAACAAATTAAAACAATGAGAAAAGAAAAAACGGAAGGAGAAGAGTGTACAGGTGTGAGTGATCATCGCACTGTGGGGCGTGTCGGTGTCAGTGTCGGCCTGTGTCGGGGCACGCAGCTCTATAGTGATTCAGCGAGGCAGCGCAGGCTGTGCCAGGATGAACCTGACGCCCGGCTCTGTGATTGCCGTCTCGCTCAGCTTTCCTGGGTGTGTCTGCGGCTGCCATTGCTCAACGCACTCATCCCTCGCACAGGTACTCAGGTGCACAGGGCTGAGACATGCAGGCCAAGCTCTCTGTAATCCTTGTTACTCAGAAGTGCTGGTGAGATGGCAGTGAACAGAGATTCCCGATCACTGTCTGTGTGTGCGCCTGTCTGTGCCAGTGTGTAGTTCTGTGGCGGTGCTTCTTTGTCATTGTGCACATACCTGTGTGTGTAAGCATGTGCCTGGGTTAGTGTGTATGCATCTGTGTCAGTATGTGTGTATTAGTGTCAGTGTGTGTGTTTGCGCGTCAGAGGCAAAGCGCAGGTGAAGGGAGCTGCCAGCTGTGTCCGAGCGTGTGTCACTGCAGGAGCCGAGCCGTGTGTGCTGCCCTGTCAGCCTCGCGATTGACAGCTCAGCTGTGAGCAGGAAAAATCTTTAGCACGCGAGACTCCCTCTCCCAGATAATTGTTCTCTGCTGACTCGTCAGCAGTCTTGCCTGACCGTTTCCTGGCTGATATTCATAAGACAGGAATATATCTGTATGCCACTAAATATATTGACTTCCAAATAATTAAGCACCCCCCTGCTCCTTCCCTCTATATTCTTTATTTATTAACTGCACAACAGTTACTCAGGCCATGTGACTGCTAGAGAGGTGCTTTGGGAACTCTCTGTTCCAAGGTAATTTAACAGGACTGGGGGAAATTATTACTGGCTGCCATCACTTTGCCTGAAACAGGGCAATGATCTCTGTATTTATGTATAGATGTGTGTGTAAATCTCTATAGAGCCCTGCCCACATGGGAACCATCAGGGTAGGGTTGCAGCACTGTCTTGTGCTTCTTCACCCTCACAGTACTGCTGCACCAGTGGTGTCAATACAGACCCAACCCGGAACTGTCTACCCGACCCAGGCATGCCTGCTTGTGTCCGCTCTCTTCACTGCACTTGTCATCTGTGTTTTGTGTTTCCTATACATCCGGCCTGTGTGTATCTCTGCGTGTGCACGTGAGACTGAGAGAGGCCCTTGTCCTGGGAAGTTAATAGTTAATAGTGGAAATCCTGGGCTGCGTTAGGGTCAGCAGCCTGGCACGGGCTCTGGGGCTTGTCTGTACCAGCATAGTGGAATCGCGCAGGGCATCTCCAGCCATCTGGATACGATTCGTTTTTAATCAAACTGCTGGCAGCCGGACAGCACCAGCACCAGTGTAATAAACACAAAGGACCAGGAGCAGTTTGATTTTTTTTTTTTTCCCTCCTCCCTCTCGAAGGAGATTAGTGTCGGCTGTAATAATGCGCTTTTTATTAAGAGACCGAAATGGCCAGCTGATTGCCTCCGATGGATCCGCCTCCAGGAGTGGAATGCCGGTCTGAGCTCTGCTGGCTGTGCACCCGGCCTGCAGACTTACTCTCTCTCTCCTGTTCTCTTCCTCTATCTATCTATCTCTCTCTCTCTCTCTCCCTACTCTGTGTCTGAGAGTTTGCTGCCGAAAAGAGATGCAAAATGAAATGCAAACAGTGCAGGGCTGTCTCCCCCTCTCTTTCTCTCTCACACTCATGCACAAACCAAGCTTTCCTGTCCTACTTCCCGGTGCCGGTGTCTGGCCTGTTGGTGTGGTAGAGGTGGAGGTGGAGGTGGAGGTGGAGGTGGGGGTGGGGGTGGGGGTGGGGTAGCTGTCGTTGCACTAGGCTGAGTTTCTCATTGTTGACGTCGTGGGCAACCCAGGGATTTCTGATGGCGTACTGTAAGCAAGGCAAGCAAATAAACTCCTGTGACAAAGTGGTTTGAACTGGAATGACAGCCTGCAGCTGAAAGCCCTGAAAGGGAACAAGAGGCTGTGCATGAGGATCCTCTTTTTACATTTATTCGGCCAGTCCTGCTGTGACGGAGCCCTTGCGCTCTGTGGCCATCTGTGTGTTCAAGACCACAAGCACCCGCTGACGGTCACAGGAGGAAACGGGTCCCTTCAGCCACTCTGCTTCCGTGGAAAGTGCATTAAACAAAGGGATTATGGGACTTTGGTTCCTGTTCTTCTTGTGCACCTTCCTGTGTTTGAACAGCAGCCATGCAAATGCAAAAGAAATCTGGAGCTTTGGCTCTGCGTTATTCTCTCGTAGAGTCAGGGTAGGCTCTTTAAACACCTGGGGAAATAAATCGATAGACCTTAAAGATTGTGGGCACATTCCAAAGCCAGCACTCTTGTGGCCATGGCACCACGTGTTTAAACACTGGCGCGAATACTGTGGGACTGGCTAGGTAGGTAGTACTGCGAATACAAGAAGAAAAGTGACAACAAGGACAGAATTAATGCTAACCATGCAGTGCTTTTTTCTAGGCCAGACAGGGCTGCTGCTGCTAAGACGGAGCTGAGGATTAGCCAGGAGGTGGGGGGATGCTCCATGCCACTGTTAGGGCACCGGCGCAGTCGTTGGGGGGGCTCAGCCGCCTGTGTCAGTGTGCTCGGCTGATGTCCAGCGGCTCAGTGCCGAGAGCAGGCTCAGATTTCACACACAGGCAGTCGTTCGTGCTCTTTCGCTCTCTTTCTTTCTCTCCTCTTTCTCTCTCACTCTTCCTCCCTGCCTGTATCTCTGTTTTCCACAGCCGTATCAGGTTTGCTTTGTAACCTGGCTGTCAGTGTCGGGCTCTTGCGTCATGCATTCTTTCTGTGTTCTTACACGCATTCCCTGTGGGCTGTGACGCAGTGTGAAGGTGCTGGTGGCAGGCAGTGTGCCCCCCCCCCAACACAGACCCTGTAGCTTATGTATCATGCGGAGGCTGGACAGTACCTCTGATGCGCAAGTGTCACCTTAATGGACATTCCTTCATCAGCACTTGTTCTACCAGTGCATATTAGGGCGGCAGCTTTCCGGTGAGTTTAGCAATCAGCAGGAATTTCCAAGATGTTGCCACAAGTTTTGCTTTTACGTGCCCGGTTTTGCTCTCATTGCAAGATCAGGCTGTGCTGTGTCAGCATCTCAGGGTTTCAGAACTTGCCTCATCCGATATTTGCTACTATTATCTTTAGAGGTGCAGGGGGTGTCCACCAAAGCGTTTTCCGCAGATGAAAACGCCAGGCGCTCGTCTGAAAGCGCCCGACTGCGAGGCTTCAGAGCTCTGGAGGCGCAGCGCTGTTTCAGTGCTATTATACGGAATATCCGCGGCAGTCATGTGTTGAAGTACCTAATGTCACAGATAGTTTGTGTTGCTAACAAATACTGACTACAATGCTTGCACAAGGCAGAGGGAAAGCTGAAGCGCGTAGAGAGAGAGGAAGGATGACGAGAAAAAAATGTGCAGCGCTCAGCGTGAAAAAGACGCTCAGCGCCACGTAACGCTGCTGGCGCTTTAAAAACACGGCGCTGCCATTGCAAACAATTGAGAAAACACGCCGACCTTAGGAAAAAACGCTTTGGTGGACACACGGGCTTAGGGTCAGTGTGTGTGAGTTGGAGAGAAGCAGTACACAGTCCTTAGCTTCCAGGTGGGTGACCCCTGGCTGACCCCAGAGCTGCCACAGGAGCTCCAGCCCACTCCAGTAGCTCTCTGGCACGTGGCCTTTGTGTTGGGGAACATCATTTTGTATTGATCTCTTCAGGTGTGGGGGGGTACAGACTCAGAAGAATGATTTGGCTGAGGTGATAAGGATTCTCCGACCCACTGAATACAGGGTCCTTGACCAAACCGCCTCATCAAACTCTCTACAGGGTCTCGGAGATAAAGAGCAACGTTCAGAGCATTGAAAGTCATGACTGAGAACAGGAGGCCCTTTCCCCCTCAGGTGTGGGACAGAACTCCCTTCAGGGTTTAGTTTTGGAGTCACTGAGGAGGGTGCAGTGGGGAGAGGGTGTACTAAAGTCCTGCCGATGGGCTTTCGGCATCAACTAGAATGATCAACACAGCCTCCCCTCACCTGTCACCTTTGTGTTGCGTCCGCCCCAGACACCGGCCTGGGTTGGCAGTGTCCTCCTGGCACAAGCGGCCTGCTCACAGGAAATGCACCGCACCGTGAGTGAGGGAGCGGGACAGAGTCATTTGTTGTGTACTTACATTGAATCTTTATCCTTGTGTGTTTGTAGTCCCTGTTTTTGCCATCTTCCCCGCCCCCCCTCCTTCCCGCACGCTCGGGCTCGCCATGTGAGTCAGCCTGACAGTGGGCTGAGACATGTCGGGGCTGGGCTGCTTCAGGACGGTTTATGACACAGGGACGTGACAAGAGACAGTCAGGGCCTGGTCTCCCCCCCCCGCCCACACATTTTACTGTGTGCACAGGTGTCCCTCTGGCTGCTCTCTGTGTCGGGGGAGGGGCCGGCATTCCATGCGTCTCTGTGGATGTTACGCTGTGTTTTAATGGGTTTCTTCACGCAAGGTTGCCGTGAAGCTGTGCCCCTCCCAGCCCAGCCCTGGATTGCTAGCAACTTATTTGCATTTTTATGAGCGGGAGGAATGTCAGCAGACTAGATCTCTGTGCTGGATTGTGTGTGCAGTAAAATAAATCCCTTACATGAGAAAATAGCCCTTCAGTGGCACATGTTTCAACCACACGTGTGGTCTTCGCTGAGTACAGTGGATCTGCACGTTCGTTTGTTCAATACAATACACATTTGTTACACAGCACCCCACAAGCTAAAGTCGTCCCGTCACGTGGCGTGGCGTGGCGTGGCGTGGCATGGCACTGTACTGTGCAGAGTTAAATACAAGACAGTTAAACTAACAATCAGGGTGCAGGTGGGACCCTACTCTCTCTGAGACTCACCCCTCTGCTGTCTGGGAAGGATAGTTAACAAACCGCTTGTTTAATTTCACATACCATTAAACTTTTTTTTGTTCCTTTGCTGGTCCAGGCTTGTTGTATGTATTTGTTAATGCCTATAAAAGTAAAATGCTTGGCTGCCTCAGCACCATGCTGCTACTGATGTAGCCGCCCTCGTTAGCTGCAACATGATCTATGATTTACCACCATCTTCTCCGATTCTCCCCACGGACCTCGTTAGCTCCAGTTAAATTGTTCAGAGTTGGGAGAAGACACCAATCTCATCTCGTTTGTAAATTATTAATCAAGGAAATCTCACGCAGAGGCCCTTGTATCTGGTTCCCCTGAAATTCTCCTCTGGCATCGACAGCAGTGCCTTTGGGTGATAACAGGCTTGTTAAATATTGATACCAATTAATGACAAGGAGCTGGTGCTACAGCACTGCAGCCTGAGCCGGGTGGTGCGTTGTCATGGTGGTTGCATTGTCACGGATGCATTGTCGCACAACAGGTGACTTCCGTCCTTAACTTCCAGTCGGGAAATAAAAGCTAAATGAATGGAATGACCCTTGCGACGAAGAGCAGGAAGAAGGGCAGCAAACACAGCTAAAGCAGCAAAAAAAAAAAAAAAAAGGAACTGAAATCTCCAAATTAGCAAGATAGGAATTCCTCCAGGGTGGAGCGCTTTTACAAGAACACAACTGAAAACAGCTTACAGCAGGGCAAAACTGTCAGGGCTCATTTCCTGCTGGATTAGGGACCGTCAGGCAGTAAGCCTCTCGGCTCCCTTGAGCTCAAGCAGGGGAGAGCCCTCTGGCCGGGGTGCTTCGCTCACTCACTCTCACTTGCTCTCTTTTGCTTTCTTTTGCTTTGGCTTGTGTGCAGAAGAGAGAGGGTGGTTTAAGGACACCCCTTAGCCAGCGACACTCTGGGCCTTTCATACAGTTGTGCCTCAGCCGGTCACTGTCTTGCTGCGTCCTGAGGCAGGTGCTGAGCTGGGTCGGGCTGGGCTGGATTGGGGGGCAGGCTGGGGCAGAGTGGGTGGTCGGGCAGTGGTGGGTGGTGGCTGTCACCGTCTTCCCCCTCTGTGTCGTTTCACAGCTTCTCCCTGTCTGAGCTGACCAGGGGACAAGAACCCCCTCTCACTCTTGTCCTCTTTTGCTCTCTCCCTTACTGGAACATGCACAGTTTGAACAGAAAATATGAGGGCACAGGGCCATCTGCATTGAGCCTCTCTGTGCCTCTGCTTTGTTGGGTGGAATGACCTAGTGGCTGGCAACCACAAGAGCCCTTGCTGAGCACGAATTAACCCTGACCCAGCTGAGACTGGTCCCCATGTTAAACCTTACTGACCACCTCTGTCACCACCCGCACAGCCCTGCCAGTGCGGAAGGGAGAGCAGAGCGCACAGCAGTGTTTTGGACATGTTGAAATGTTCTGCTTTTGTTTTACCCTCCCCCCACCCCACTCCCTCTCCTGCTTCTGTAATCAGTTCCCCAGCTGTTTGTATTGGCTTTGATCTCCAGTACGTTATGCAGCATCCTGAAGGCATCTTCTCCTCCATTGGGGCTTGATGGATGCGGTGACTTCCAGTTTGATTGCCAATGGCTCTTGGTGTCCCCAGGGTGAGAGGGCGGTGAGGGGAGGAGCGCTCAGACCTGTAGCCCAGACTGTAGTTGCTCTAAATGAAGCAGTCTACTCTAGCTGAGTCCAAAATGGGTCCTGGGCAGAGTCAGGCAGTGCCCCGTGCTCTTGGCTCATCTCAGAGATCACTGAAGGTCCGAGGGACTGTGAAGTGAAGGTGCTGGGGGGCCTGTGAAGGAACCGCTTTTGAGAGATGCTGATGACGTGCAGTTTGCAGTCCTCAAGGCAGTTTACGACTCTCACTGGAATGCCACTGGAAAATGAGCGAAAAAACAAACAGTAACAAACAATCAAACAAGTTTTTGGACCCAATTCCCCACACAAAAGATGTTTTATTCCATTAGCCAGCTGGCAAGCTGCTCCTCTGTCCCACAGGCTGCTATGAAATGCTGCTAATGCTTTTTACGCGTTTCTGTTAGTTTTTGTCTGTGCCTGTGAAATTTTATGTTGAATGCAGAAACCAGAGAGAGGATGGAAGGGCAGTGAATAGGAGTCTGAGTGTATACTGGTCATCCTGCAGGCAGATGGAGTTGTCGGCAGGCACAGGTCACATGGCCCCTTGTGTTGGAGTTTTGAAGGCCCAGTGCGGCTCTGGGGACTTCGGGCCTTTCTTGAATCAGAAGGAGACAAGTGCTTTCTGGATCATCCCAGCCGTGGCTGCAGGTCACCAGCGCTAAATTAAGGGAGGATTGGTACTGGAGGTGGATTCAGTTGGGGATGCCATTCCAGCAGGATCTCCTATGGAGAGGTCCCATCCCCCACCCCCTTATAAAAGCCACTCGGGGGGTGATTACACCCACACTGTCCTGGTCCTGCCAGGAAATCACGAATTGGTAAACCCTGGCCCAGTTGCATTGTAAATCGTAAGCCACCTGCTACCACTGCATTTCCAAGTCGCTGTACCGGCAGAGCTAGATGCCCATTGTTGTGGTTTGCTTGTTTTGGTTTCTGGTGAGAGTGTGAGCATCACCCCCCCCAATCTTCAATTACCAGCTTTCTCATACACTTCAATTAAACACCGACCTTCGCTCTCTGCTCGCTCTCTGCTCGCTCTCTCTGTTGTGTCTCAGGAGCCGCCATGCAGCTGAAACACTGTCTACTGGAAACACAGCTGCTTCACAGCTCTGTTTACCTTGCCTGGCCCCGAGGGAGGCTGGGGAGGCAGAGTTTGAAGGGTCTTTCTTCTGGAATCCACTGCAGCAAGTCTCGAAGATGACTGCAAAGGGTTACCTGCAGACTTCACACCTCGCGGGGTTATCGAGGACTGGCGTGATTCCACTGCTTACAAGTCCCATTGGGCAGAACTGGCAGAGCACTTGTCTCACGGGTGACACTGATGGAATGTGTCGGGTTTTCAGCTGTTGAAGGTTTTCAGTTTGGAAGCATCTGAGAAAGAAATGAAGATGACAGATTTATTAAAAAAAAAAAAAAAAAAATCCCCCCCACCCCCATTTTCCTCTGGCAAGACATCCTAATGAGGAAGGAATTAGGAAGTGTGCTACACCCAGGTCCACAGCGGAAAAATTTCCCTTTGGAATTCACCGCAACGCAGCCGCCAGATTTCCCCCTGCTTCAGCTTGCACTGCACCACGATTACTTCTAGGTCAAACAGTGACCTTAGTCTGAGCGTGTCCTGGGCTAAACCCAAGATTGCTGTCCAAGTCTGGGCAGAGGGTTTCAGAGGTGTTTTCACAGAGTGAGAGCGTTCAGTGCCCCCTAAGCTGGTCAGTTTCTGAAACTTCTATAGGCAGCGCCCTTGTGTTCGGCGCGTCTTGCATGTCAGGGAGGTGTGTCCTGTATTGGGCTTGACTGTTCGATATCAACACCAGATGTAAGTGTATTGTAGCAGTTCACAGCCCACAAGCAAAGCACATGCAGTGTTGTCAGGCATCATGTGGGAAACCTCGAATTCTACCATGTCCTAAATTGTCGCGAGTGTAGATGTGTTTGTTACTTAGTTGAAGAGGAGTGATATCCTATGTGCCCTGTCAAGTTGAGATGTCTGTATATAAATGTATGTATGTAAATTAATGTTACTGTAATTGTATATATTTTTTTATTCCTGTAATAATGCAGCTTTTTGATGTTTGCTTTGCAGTCCAGTTATCCAGCGTGGGAGGATTTTGTAACCAAAGGAGCGAAGCTTCAGTCACAGCTACGGTAGGTCTTCGGGGCCTTCCTGTTTACTGTTGCAGTTAAATGAAGATAAAGTAAACACATACAAAAGAAACAACAACTTTGCAAAAACCTTTCTCAGGCTGATCTAGGAGGGACAATTGGGGACCTGAGGAGAGGAGGGTCCAGGAGGTGGGGGGGTGTCAGGTGCCTCTGCCAATAGCCTGTTAGGTACTGTCCTCGGAGCCGCGGCGGGAGGCCCCTTTTCATCTCCCTGCGGACCACGGCAGCTGATAAACATCACAGCACATGCCTGGCTATGCCCAATTACTGCTCTCACCCAGCTGTGGTGTCTGCAAGCATAAACAGCAGCAGCAGCAAATGAGACTCTGTCCAGTTACAGGGAGCGGGGCGGTGGGAGTATGTGAAGGACAAAACTAAAACCCACAATAAAGCAGAAACCACACACAACTGACAAGCTGAACTGACCTCAGTGTTTCTTGAGCCTGAGCTGAAATCATCACCTTGAGGGTCAGAAAAAATGTTTTGTGATGAGCAGGATCCTAATGCAGGAGGGGGTTGCAGATTATAGCAGCCGGGACAGAGTGGGTGCTTGTCAAATGATCTTGGAGTCCAGCAAGCTGCCCAGCAATGATGGAGATCTCCTCAATAGATCCTTTTAATGAAATTTGCCTCTGAATCAGCCGTGCTGTCGCGCTTAATAGGGAAGGGAATCTGGAGAGAGAGGTCGAAGGCCGAAGTCCGTGTTTCAAAACCGCTTAAGAGCAGATTTATACAAACAAACAACAACAGAGGGCGTGGGGGTGAAGAATGAAAGGAAAGGGGCCAGTTGCATAAAAAACATACAGATCAGCTTTGGCTAAGTTTCCTCCTCGTGTTCCCTGTTTAAGAGCCACTATAGTTTTCGGGGGTGCTGCACAAAACTCTTCATTCCCTGTGATCTTGTACAGGGAGGAGCTGCCAGCTGTAATTCTTGGCTCCCTTGCCCCGTTGTGTTTACACTTGACATCTGTACACCTTGTGCAGAATGAAGACCCTGCTGCTTTGCGTGTTCAGTGAGTGTGGTGTTCAGCATAATGTCCAGTAAACATGGTGTTCATTATATCTCTCTCTTCTGACCACAGGACGACCATCATTGTCACCGGCTCATTCCTAGATGCCTTCCAGAAAGTGGCTGACATGGCCACGGGCACCAGGGGTGAGTGTAGCAGAGTGTCCCTGTCTGACTGTCCGTTTGACTTTCCAACTATCTGACTATCTCTGTCTCTGTCTCTGTCTCTCACTTAAGTGTTCCCGTCTCTCCATTTCTCCCTTCTCCCTCTGTGAATTTCTTTCTCTCCCCCCCCTCTTATTCTGTTCTTTCTGACCTGGGCGCCTGCCTGTCGGGTGTTGAGGGTGTCATGGCTCATGTTGGGTACTGAGGGTTTAAGTACAGAAGGAGAAGGCGATGGTGGTCTGGTGGCGATCTGTGCCCCTGACTCGACGGGGCAGGCGGCCCAATGCTCAGCTGCAGATTCAGCCTCCTGCGCACACTGACTGGGCAGTGCAAGCTGTTCTGTACAGCAGACAGCTGGCTGGCTGGTCCCTTGGTTGAATCTTTACCCCGGGTTCAGATGTGAAAAAAACACACAGATAAATAAATATGTAGATGAACGGCTCTCCACACACAGCCATTTTCATCTTTAAAGAAGGCCTCCTGCAGCCAGTCAGGAACCTGATGGTGAAATCTGGGATTATGCTTATGTTTTTGTTTTTTCCGTTTGCTCGTTTGATCATGAGTTCTTGGTTCTGCTTGTCAGTCAAACACTAAATAGAAGAAAGAAAATGGAGAAATAAATACTGACACGCACACATACGGGCGCATACGCGCGCATACACACACACACGTGCGCACACACACACACACACACACACACACACATGCACTGCAGCTTGAGGCAGAGGACTGGTGGCTAGAGGGCAGTAGGTTTGGAGAGAGGAGGGAAGGAGCGGGGGAGGGGGAGGGGAAGAGAAGCTTTGCTTGTTTTTCAGCACAGACTGAGCTCGCCCATGTGTTTCCAGTTAGGAGCGATAAAGAGGAGAATCCAATGTGACAGACTTGACTGTGCTGAGCCCTGATCTCCCCGCAGGCTCTGCAAACACCTGCAGTAACTCCTCACTACCCAGGCTGGGGGGGCGCTGCCAGGGCACTGTGGCACAGGCTGGCTCTCGGCAAATGGGGGTGGTCTGCCTGTGGATTGATGTCATTGGTTGACTCTCTCGTCCTGCACTCTGTAGATATGGGACTGTGTGGCCCTGTGTTTTAAGCGTCTGATGTGTGTTTGTCGATAAATCCCTGTGTACTACACCACCTCCTCCCCTCCTCTTTTTTTATGCCATTTTCATCCTTCCTTGTTTTATTTTTTGTCTATGTTGATGCTGCAGTTTAGTAAAAGGTCTTTTACAATCACAGTACCTACTATGTTTTCGACTGGACAATCTTGCAAGTCCCACCCAACTCCACCCACGTTTCTAAGAAACACATTTTCTGTGCGGTTTATCTGCCGTCCAGATCGCTGGACATTCTAACTGTGTTTTATTTGGAATGTGTTTTTCACACCAGGAATGCGTTTCTGTTCTTTGTTGAAGTGTGTGTGTGTATGTGTGTGTTCCCTTATCTATGAACCTCCCCTAGTCTGTCTCTCTCTCTCTCTCCATCCCTCTCTCACTCCCATAAATCTGCTGTAATGATCTGCAGATATCGAGGTCTGCACAAGGCAGCACATCTGGAACAGCTGTCCTGCAGAGTGACGTAATCTCCCCGCCAGGCTGTGCAGCCAGTCCGACAGCATAGCTTACTTGGCCCTCTGAGCACTTTTCCTTGGACCAGCTACAGTTTGTTCTTGTAAGATAGATTATTTTTTCCAGAGGGGAATACCATGCAGGGAGGTCAGGGTGAGTCTTCCAGGTCAGGACTGGGCTGCCTTGTCCTCTGGTCCCTGGCTGCCCTAAGCAGAGAGACAGACAGATTGACAGGCTGCCATGTCTTCCTGTCCCTAGGTGCCCTGAGAACACAGCTTCTTGCAGCTCCTGTTCAGCGCAGCTGCTGTTCTGTTCTCTGCTATACAGGCTTGTTTGGAGAGAGAGACGGCGAGAGCCCCTCCTCCACTTGTGAGGGGAGTGCAGAATGGCAGCTCCAGGCCTGCGGGGCTGTGGAGGGGAGGAGAAGGCAGGGGAGGGAGGGGAGGGAAGTGAGCACAGAAAACTAAGCCTCAGCTGTCACCCAGCTAGAGCGGACTTGTCTGTGGAGCTCTTGCATTCTTCTGAACATTAGACATCAGATAGGGCTCCCTGCCTGTGCAAGTTTTGCTCCCTGGGCCAGTGGACAGTTATTAAAAAAAAAAAGAGGCAAAGCAATAAACCCCTCACGATACAGAATGCCAGGAAGCACGAAACACGTCAGCTCCCCACCCTGAAGCCTGTTGTCTGAGGTTGTGCGCTGAGGTGCCGAACCAATGCCTCCTAAACACCGGGGAACAGGGACAGAGCAGGAAGAGACGGCCCAGAGCTCAGGGAGGAGGCATTGGGGCCGAGCTACGGTGCCACCCTGGACTCCGATGTTTCCACAGTGGGCAACTCCCTGTGGACCGCCAAGAGTCTGGCCATAGCCTTCCCACAGGCAGAAAGAGCCGCTGTTCTGCCTGCCAGCGGTAAACGAAAGAAGGGAGAGATGCAAGGGGTTTATCACTGTGATGACTCGGCTGGAATGCAAAGAGAAAAAAATACAATATAATCATCGGAAGCCAAACCCTGACTAAGTGTGTGGTTCAGTCGGCAGGTATTCAGCTGGAGGGATAAATACTGGCTGTGCATATCGATCGATGGGTCGCAGCTGGCCGCGGTGGGGGCGGGGAAAGTCAGGGGTGACTGCTTTGCAAGAGTGTTCAGATCTGTCTTTTATTAGCCCGTAATTGATACTGATATAATACAACTACAGGGGAAGGGTTTGTCTCTTCATCAGCAGCTCAGTCCATGTGTGCAATTCTCCAGCCCCGCTGACAGATGGTTCAGAGGCGGGTTGGGAGCTCGTGGGGTAGAAGTATTTTGCTCCTGGGAAGGTGTCCTCAGTCATGGCTAGGCATGTGTGCTGATTAGGAAGGGTGTATCTCTCTCCCTCCTGCTGTAGATTTTCATCTCTGAGCGGAGGCATCTCCTATTGGTGATCCCTCTTCTTTCGGTTCCTCTGCAAGTCTCTTGTTCCAGCTTACCCTGCATCTTTTTAAGTGGTCCTCACAACATAATCAATTAATCAATGAAGGCTCGTTTGATTGATTAATCCGAAAGTTTAGCTTAGTTCAAATCTGTTTGGAAGAAGAACTTGTCCTGGATGTGTGGTGGAGGCAGGCTGAGAACCTGTTGTTCCCCTGCCTCCCCTTTTGGTGAGCATCGAGGCCTGATGTTGGCAGACCCGTATCTCCACTCATCCCGCCCTCTCCCCCCCTGGCACTGTGGTGACTCACAGCACATCTGGTGTTAACCTGCTGACTGCTTGTGCCTTGTGGTCAGTATTTGAGGGCTTGCGAAACAAACAGGCTGCATCAGCCAGGGTGAAATCACTGAGCTTCTGTCACTGATTGCGTGTGCGCGCACACACACACACGCACGCACTAACGTGTGCACACACTCATACACAAACACGCACACTGGCAGACACATGCTGTGAGGTGGGGGGTGTACAGTCTTTGTGTTCTGGCCTCCCTACTGCTGTCCTGGGCACTCTCAGCTGAAAACTCACTTCTTTAAGGAATATAAAAATAAACACTACAGGTAGACTGTGATCAGTCCCTGTGTTTGCAGGCAGAGCGGTTTCTGTGCCGTGTTGCCCTGCGTCCTGGTTGCAGTGGCCCTCTCTGTGCTCCTGCAGCAGTGTGCGTCTCATCCTTCTTCCCGAGACAAGTGTGCATCGCAGGGCCTCCAGTTTCAGCTGTCATGCTGCAGTCTTGGCAGGGCCTTCTGATCCATGCTCTATTTAAAGCAGCCTGCTCCCACTCCCTGTCCTGGCCCTGTGAGGTGTGCCTTGGTGGCAGTGCCGTTCATTTTCCACGGGCCTCCTCCTCCTGGGCCGGGTACGGTCTTTTCATCTGCCCGCCACACAGGAAATGCACAGCTGCCCGAGCTCCCCCCGCATCGCGCTCCCATCTCCGCTCCCACTTGGCAGGCAGTTTCCTGGTGAGAAGTTACTCACGGGCTGGACTGGGCTGGGCTTGGCTGGGCCGTGATTGGACTAGATAGCTCTTCTGCTCGACTGTGCCTTCAGTTTTCTTTCTTTCTTGCTCTTTTCCTTATTGTTTCTCTGTCTCCGTCTCTTGCCATGGAGGCACCGCAATTAGGCTGAGGCGCTCGGCGGAGCACTCTGAGCAAATCTCTAGGATGTCATTAGGATTCGAGGAAATTACAGACTAGCACAAAATGCCGTTTGAAAAGTGAAAATGACAGTCTCCAAATGGGGGGGGGTGTAATGGGCTGTCATTACATCCGTATAATGGAAAAAAATAAAAATATTTTTTAAGATTCCCCCCCCCCCCCGGTTAATTTGAACCCCTCCCTGACTGTCAGACTAGTGCTTTGCGATTATTCTCTCATTATTTGTCAAGCTTTTAAATCAAACCCTCTAGCTGCTTCCGTTTCCCTTCTCTTCTTGAGGATTATCCTGATCTCTGCTGGGGTGATGGGCTCCTGCTTGGGAGGTCCTGCTTGGCGCCAGTGTAGGAGCAGAGGTAGTGTATTAACCCGTGTGTCCAGAGCTACGGCGCAATGACTGTCCCACAGAGCCCGGCCTTATGAAATTGCGCAGCTTCAGCCGCAGTGGGTTTGCTGTCCAGCGCGTCCATTCTTTGCTGCTTCACAACATGAGTGAGACCTGAGAGAGAGGTCTGAGAAATTGAAACTGTCAAATAGCCGAAATTGGGTACGTTGCAGGAGTCCGCTTCCCAGACTTTTATCTTAGTTTTATCTTTCTATTTATTATCCTTTGATATGAGGTGGAGTCTTCTGCCTGCACCTGTTGGAGACAGGCTGGGTCTGGGCAGGGCAGCTGAGAGCCTGACTCCCCCCCCCCCCCCCAGCCACAGCCTCCTCCCAGCTGCCCAGTCAGTGTCCTGGGACAGTGTGGTGGTGAGGGGCCCAGCTGTCACCCCTGCTGGCCCCAGTCATCCCCACTGCAGAGACAACACTGGAGACAGGCCAGACACAGGGGGAGTGGTGGTGGGGTTTATAGCGCAGGATCGGCTCACAGATGCATTGAGCGTTTTTAAACGATTGCCAACAGCCCCCCCTGGCACCGCTTCAGACGGTGGGCATCAGGGCTGGAGCCATACAAAGCAGGAGGCGATGAGAGCATGAAGGAGAAAGGGCAGAAGCATGGCAGAGTGGTGTACAGGCGATGGCATGGTGGCACAATTGCGAGTGACCATGCCCTAGGCTGGTGTACTTGGAAGCACGGTGCTGGCAGGCTCGTGGAAGGTGGACCAGCCACCGATAGCAGGCTCTTCCCGTTTCTGTCTGCCAGCTTTGCAGCTGGTCCGGCTCATTTGATTTATTAATGGGTTCTGACCTGGCTGTTACCTCATCACAGCAATCAGCCGGTTGGAGCCCTGCGCTGCTGGAAGGCACAGTGGAGGTTCCGGAAAGGCCCGCTGCTTTAGAAACTTGTGTGACATCACAGAATTGTCTGTTCATTAATTCAGCTGTTGTTTACAATCCCACCCCCCCACATCTCCTCCCCCTTATCCTGCTTGGGGAACTTTGTTCTAGTCTGTTCTAGTTCACATTTGCAATTCTGAAACTGCTTGGAGTTCTTTGAAGTCGTAAAATTAAATACATTAATTTTTGTTTAATGTTCTTTTACATAACTGGTTTTTAACTGCAGTATGTCAATCTCTTTGGCCCTGGGCCTTTTTATTTTTTAATTATTATTATTTTTTTTTAATTTAAATTCTGCACAGGCCTTGTACGGGGGCTGTGGCACGCCAGAGTCCAAATTTTAACCATTTTCATCTGCCAAACAAGGCAGAAAAGGCATTGAAAATGTGTATATTTATGTATATGCACATGAATGAAGTTGAAGGTTTATCAAAGAACCCTGTTTGTATCTGCAGTGAAGCTGTTCCTGCGCTGGCTGTGGTGGAGGGGCAGTGTGCATATTTAGATGTCTGTGGTTGGAAAGCCCTGGTGTGACTACTGGCTCTGACGATGTCTGGCGCAGGGTCAGGGAGTCTCTGTGAAGCGGGCTGTCAGATAGTCCCAGAGAGAGAGAGAGAGAGAGGGAAAGGGAGAGGGAACTCCATGTTTCCCATGTGACTGGGCTCCACAGAGTGCTGCCCTCAGGCCAAGAGGAGTCACGCACAGTCAGAACCAGCTGTCCTTAGTGCTGACTTACTGCCCCCCAACACACACATACACTCATTCACATACCTCTTTTCCCTTCTCACTTCTCTCCCTACTTTCCCCTCACTTTTCCCTTCATCCCCCCCTTTCTTCACCTCCCTTCCTTTCCTCTCTCCCCCCTCTCATTCTGTGAAGGGGCAGACAGTGGTATGTGGGTGTGGTGTTGTATCACTATGCCCTGCAGCATCTTCTGCTCTTTCTGCTTTACTGTGTTTTATCTTGAGCTCTATTTTTACCGATGTTTCCAAACTCTTCTTTCTCATATGTGGGTTGTCTGCTGGTCACAGGGCAGGTCTGTAGTCTTGTAGCTTCCTCTGCTCCCCCAGCCCAGCGTCTCCTAATTCCCCACATGCCTCCACTGACTCCCGGACTTCCATTTATACCTTCAGTGTGTGTCTTTAAAGTAATGTAAAGTAAAGCTAAAGTAAAGTTCCCATTCTTTGACTTTGAAATCTTACCAAGGTTTTTAATTTTTTGTAGTGAAAGACAAGAGCGCTCAACTCCCTACTTGTCCCTGTACCTTGTACGTGCCCTTTTCTAATTACAAGAAACAAAAGAACAATTTAGAAAATAAATCTGAACTATGAATAATAATTAAAAAAAAAAAAAAAAAAAAAGTATCCAGATATATATGACGGGGCTTCCTGTCTGGAAATGCACATCCCAGGCCAAGCCCTGATGTCTTTGTCAGTCTGGGTCCTACTCTCTCACTCTCCGAGGAAATAACCCACCCACCCCCACCCACCACACACACACACACACACACACACACACACACACACACACACACACACACACACACACACACACACACACACACACACACACACACTTGATACAGGTGTGTGTTTGTGTGTGTGTGTGTGTGTTTATGTATGTATCAGCCCTCTGGAGAGAGACCTCTTGGTTTCAGTGAGAGGCATAATGTGCCGTTTCGGGCCTCTGGGGCGGGTTTCGAGTGAGCCAAAGTCTCGCTTTACAATGCCTGCTCAGCTGCGGAGGCCCTTGCCCCTGCCTGCTCTGTCGGGAGTGACTGGGGCAGAGGCGGTGAGAGGAGACGCTGAGACGCACAGAGGTTAGGTTTCAGCCATCGGAATCCTGAAGGGCAGTCTGATCCAACTCTCTGGAGTCCTGATGGCCTGTCACTTCTGCTCACGCTGCCCTGTCGCGGTGCGCGTCTGTGTGTGAGAGAGAGCACTCTGAGAGGCATCAAGGCCACCCCACACCCCGCTCTGTCTCTCACTCACCTGTTCCGACTCTCTCTCTTTCTTTTTCTTTCTTTCTTTCTTTCTTTCTTTCTGTGACTCGCTGTTTACCCACCGGTTGCCATGTTGCTGTGTTGCCATGGTGTTTGTGGTTTGGTGATACAATTGCTGTGCAGCCGGCCGCTTGGGTTTGCGTATTCAGGAATTAAAGAGAGGGAGGCAAAGAGAACACAGAGAAAATAGAGATAGAGAAAATGAAGTCTACGGTTGTCACGGTTACAGATTACAGGGTAGGTGGTTGGTTGCCAGGGTGCACATCTTTACTTAAATAACTTTCCTCCAGCGTGCTCAGGCAGCCCTGCCATGTGTTCCCTCAGCAGCCTAAATGCACTGCTGCCTGCATGGTGACAGTGGGGAAAGAGGGGCTCAGAGCTCCACATAGTGCTGTTTGTGTGTGTGTGTGTAAACCTACATACAGACACTTTGTGCATTTAAAGAAACATATGTACATAAATACATGCATATAGTACACACATTCTCTTCTCTGTCTCTCTGGATTTCTCTGCCCAGCAGTCTGGTGCAGTCCGGACACACGGGAGCGGTCAAACTGCCGTGTGTCAATCTTCAGAGTGGGGTTTGGCATCTTGCTTTGAGGACAAGGCGGAGAACTGGTGGTGTGTATGGCTGTGGACTGAAGCGAGATTGGGTTGGTGTTGTGAGTGTCGTGGACTGAATCTGGGATGTAGCCGGACCGCCGGGAGAGGTAGCATAGTGACTGGAGTTACGGCCCAGTGTAACAGTGTAATCACAGACACGTCAGGCTGCGACGCCAGGGTAATTAGCACAAATCACAGTCCAACACAGTAAGCGCCGACTCTGATCTCACTGTGCAGACGCCCCCCTGAGTAACTGCCACTGGAACACCTATAATTAGTCCACGAAACGCGAGCTGGCTGGCTCTGTTAATTGCTGTGTTAAATAGCTTTGCATTGAGACAGGGAGAGTGCTGGCAGTGTGTTCGAGGGAGGGCTGATTAGGGGGCCTATGTGCTTGTGTGCGGTCACCAGCGCAGGGATTGGGAGGTGTTCAGGATGGTGATCTTCCTTACACAATGGGCCAGGTGTCTGCATCAAACTGCATCAAGCAGCTGAATTGGGCCTTCTGCCATCTGCAATCGGTTTTCTGTTGGCCCAGGAGTTTCAGACAGCAGGCCAGCTGTGGACCATGCGATCTCTGGCCTGCGTACCATGGTGCAGGTTACAGTTATAGTGGAGAGTTTATCAGAGCAACACAGTGCCGAACAGTGCAGTGAAGTACAGAGCAGAGAAACGCAGTGCAGTGCAGTGGAGAGCTGTAGGCGTCTGTGTAAACTGTGTGGGTGTGAACAGCTGCGGCCGTTACGGAGGGGCTCCTCTCGTGCTCGGGGGAACACTGGCGGCCATTGTGGACTGTTGGGATCGTGGGATGCAGAGTTGTTCTGCTAGCTGTGAGGGCACGGGTACTGCCAAGCCTGAGGAGGAGGGTGGAGTTACAGCACACGGCCCAGCTGCGCGACCGAGCAAGAGGACCGATGTGCGTCTCTCGCACCTTGTGTCCAAGAGTTTGCAGTTTGGATCCGTTTCACTCTCTTGCACTTGAACACACGCATTCCTACTCACTCACTCTCTCTCTGACACACACACCCCTGCTCTCTCTCCTCTCTCTCTCTCTCTGACACACACACCTCTAATCTTTCACACAGTCACCTACTGTCTTCTTGCTCAAGGGTGGCGGCTTGGCCCTTTCACAGTTTTGTTTAGGAAATTCAGCCGGTGACATCAGCCCTGAGTAATACAGCAGCAGACTGGTGTGAGGGCACTGCTTTGTCTGTTTGTATTCTGGAGAAGAGACAGACAGACAGACAGAGAGACGGACAGAGATGGGTACAGATTCTTTTGACTTTTAAACCTCTGTATTTGAACAAAGTAATAAGAACAACAACAGAAAAGGAAAACGCAGAGAGGCAGGAAGTGGAAAACTGAGCGAGAGACAGAGATTGAGACAGAAAGAGAGTCATGAGGTGACACACAAAGTCTTGGGCAGGGATGATGATGATGTAATGGGGAGATGAGGGGCGGTGGGATGTTTTAGTGGCTCATCTCTTGAGCAGCGAGGGGGCAGACATACCCTGCGCTGCTCTCCCATCCCACCCCATCAGCCCGATGTCTCTGTCTCTGTCTAGGAAGAGCTATAGATAGTCCAGTCAGCGCGAGGGGAAGCGAGTCCCCAAACACAGCCCGTGTGCTTCCTGTCCTGTCTGTGCAGGCTGCGCGACTTGCCCTCGGTGTACAGCACAATTTGGTGGGCTGGTGGCGGGGGGGTTTCCAGGGAAAGGGCAGCCCCTCAGCAATGTGAACAGCTCCAACACACCATTCCCAGACTGACCAAACCTGCAGACCTACAGTCAGAGAGGGTTAACTTCTCAGTGTTCACCTTTTAACCCAATGTACCCCCGCCCCCTCCTACTTAAGATTCTCTCTAAAGGTCATGAGAGCTGATCTGGTGGAGTGGGGGGGGGGGGGTTCATCCACTTGCACAATGCATTGCTCGCAGCTTACCCCCCCCCCTCCCGCCACAGTCCTGGGGGCTGTGTGCTGGGCATGGTGCCTTGTCTCTCTTGTGTGCGTATGGTTTAAGGTCTGTGGGAAGGCGCTGGCTCCAGAGTAAACTGGTGTAATACTTTATGATGTTGTGTCTTTGTTTCCTGCAGGGAGAGAAATAAAGCAGCCCAGTTCTACAGTGTAGCCTATATGTGTGTCACGTTATCTTTTATTTTTATTTTTTTTATATAGTGTAGGTGTGCATGTATCACACAATGGAGTCTCTGAATCCCTGTGATACAGCCGCAGCCAGGCATTGGTTAAACTCTGCTACAGGGCCGTGGTGCAGTGGACAGCGTCTTAATTTTTTTTTATTGTATTCAATTGTATTTTATTATTTTATAGACGTCTTTGAGCAAGTGTGTCTTGATTTTATATTTTAATAATCTGATACAGAGTTCAAGGTCTGAGTGCTAAACCTTTCATGGCAGCAAATAAAGGCAGGGAATGAGCCTGTTAGTTGTTTGCTGTCTGTGTCTGTGTCTGTGTGGGTGTGTCTGTGTATGTGTCTGTTCATGTGCATCTCTGCCTGTGTTTGTGTGTGTGAGGGTGTTTCTATGTGCCTGTGTGTCTGTATGTGTTTGAGACCGGGTGCGCACTGCCTGTTCATCAGATCAGTCCTGCAGCAGAGTGACACAGCAAGCCTGGGTCGAGAGCAGCAGGGTTTCGTACAGAGAGTCGGATCACTGTGTCTGCAGCCAGACAGGCACCTGTAACCGGATCTCAGGTGATTCATGCAAACATCTCCTATTGTTGCACAGGCATGACCACACAGCTGCTGGGTCCAATACACATTATCATTTTCTTTTTTTCAACCGATTCGGTTTGCTCTTGTCAAACTATCCAGCTGAAGCAGACATGCAAGCAGAAGACACACAATCATAGAGCAATAGATAGGTAGATGGATATAGATAGACCAAAGTTCACGCTAAACCCATTAAATCTACACCGAGGCAGTTAAATCAGTAGAAAAACATTGCGACTTTAACAACAGCCTAATTTCACTGGGGACTCGTATCCCTAACCCTAGCCTGGATTAATATGTAATCCTAAATTGATGGCTAAAATGAATGTATTTTTACTGCATATTTCACCACAGGAGCTAAAAGAGGCCATTGTTTCAGATTTTAGCTCTTTTATGGTTGCTTCCCCATCGATCTGCCTGCTCGGGGAGGGGTTGAACCAGAGCACATCAATACGCTGTTTTCACATATAAACCAGGTCAGAGATTCCTGTCAGCCCCCCTCCTCCAGAGACAGGGTGCTGGGAACGCTGCGGGGCTGGCAGCGTGGACTGACCGGATTGTGCAGTGTCAAAGGCTCTGCTGCTCTTCTCAGTCTGACCCAGATCGCTGTTGCCTCAGATCAGTGTTCATTAGTAGGTTATTAGCCAGTTGTGTGAAGCGCAGCCGAACCAGCAGCTAACTGTTTAATCTGTGGAGCGATTAAAAAGTGGTAACGGCCAAAACATGCATGGGTGTAATCAATTAATTCATTAATTCATTAATTAAATAATTAATGTCCTTTGGTTTCCCTCACCATGCTGGAAATTCCCTAACAGGAAGGTTCTTCTAGAACTCCTTCACTGGCAGCTGGTTCCAGCTCTAAAAGCAGGAGAGCCACAGGGGCAGTGGTGGAAAAAATATAGGCAGGGGGTGGAAGCTTTGAGACGAGACTAGCGCTCTCCTCTCCTCCCACGTTCCGCCCAAGTCTAGCATGCTTCAGTCAATGACACATTATTGCCGGGCTCCAGCGAGGGAGCTGTCCGGCCGTTTAAAGTTTCAGCGCTGGCTCTATGAAATGCTGTTTTCATTCAGTGACTCACCAACACCTAGTGCTGCAGTGTGCGGCTTGCAGACAGACTGATGCACACGCTCCACTCTCCCTTGCTGTGTGTTGGCAATGCTGCCATCGTCTCCAATGGCATACTGTAAAGCCCCTTTCTGTCTGTGTTGGGTTACCTTTTTAATTGTTATTTTTGTTGTTTTTCACTTGATGGACAGTGATTTAGTAGTCTTGTTTTGGTTGCAGTTGCTAGTAGCAATGGGCTTCTAGATGGGTTTTCAGTACAGGAGACGGGGCAGTCTGTGCCCCAGCTTGTCTTGAACACTCGTGCATGTGCTTGAGTGAATGTGCTCCAGTGCACACGTGTGAGAGTGAGGGTCAGACAGGGCCGTGTGAACAGCCGTGTGATCTGTGAGGTGTGATGGCTGACTGGTGTCTGGGGGAGAGTGGGGTCAGTAGTGGCCGACTGGAGGTGCCACTGTGGGAGCCCTGCACTGGTGGGCAGATGGAGATCAGATGGATGACCTCTTTAAGGACAGTCCAGTCCAGTCCAGCTCCACTGACCACCAGCCTTTTCTGTTTCTTGCTCTGTTTTTTTCTTCATTTTAATTAAATTTGGTATTTAAGGTTTCCGTGCAGCAGTATGGTTTCATCGGCTGTGGTTTAGATTTGGAGATTATTTTTTTTTCTTGTTAATTCTTCTGTTCTTGCGAAATGTTGGTTTAATTAATAACACCCATGCCTGGGAAGTCCTTTACTTATCCTTTAGAAGCTCACACATACACATACATTCCCACCCCCCCACCAGCACTCCTGCAGCCTGCCTGGGCGTCCCTGTTAATAAGTCAATCACTGCAAGGCAATACTGAGGGAAGACGCGTAAGCCGAGAGCAAGTCAAACTTTGACCCGGCCATGGATCGCAAAGTACACACCTGCACACTGTTGTGTGTTTTATCATAAGCAGCAGGAAGTGGCTGTGAATTGAACCATGATACGTGCAGTCTGTTAGAGACAGCGCTGTGATGTGCCATGGCAGCGGCAGGTGTGCCATGCATTGGTGTGTCACGTACTCCGAGTGCCACGGAGGAGCCACTGATGGTTTTGGAGTGCTGACACGGGATTCCAGTAATGCGATTTGTACAGAGAGAATTGATTGCTGGAACACCTTGCCAAATTATGCAGTGTGGAGTCGTTCCTGAG